>NC_088869.1:62409737-62709737 GCF_032884065.1 Artemia franciscana | reverse complement strand
TTTTAGTTGTCAGGTTCAATTCCACTTTTTTTTATGGCTATTCTACACTTAGATGTCTAAAGTTTTTGGTGTTTAGCAGGGGGCTGCTGAAATAAGTTACAGATACAAAAATTTTCCTTATGTTTTGAAAACCTTTGTAATCTTTCTTAGGAAAACAGTTCCTTCTAGAATACCAAGGAAATCGATGCGCGATGAAAATTTTAGAAATAATTTTTTAGTGTGTAGTTCATTTTTAATATGGAAGAGCGCATGTTTTCTTGTCTGCTCTACATGGCATTAAACTTATTTAAAACGTTAAACCGAAACCAATGTCGGTTCCAGGGTTGGAATGATCAGCTAGAATGATTCTGCTGATTCTGCATTCCTGTTCTCTGTGCCTAGACATGTTTGACGTTTTGCAGGAATACTCAGCTAGTTCCATATAAATATGGTTCATATATCTGATAGTGTAAGGGGATTAAGACATGCAGTGGATTTACAACATCCAGGATTTTTGAATATAACCTTCTTCAATGTCAAATAAATTCTTCAGTTGAGGCTTCACCTGATTCAAACACTTTGTAACATTGAAATAGGGACACTCGTAGAGAACGGTCTTGTGACTCAGCGTTTGGAAAAGGCAGGGAGGGGGGATTGCCTAGTCTGGCAAAAATACCCTTTTTAGTGTTAACATTTAAAAACTCAAAATCCCCCCCCCTAGATCAGGAAAAAACCTTTTTTGTATCTTAATTAAGAAAAAAATCCTAACCCTCTCGCTATATTTCCGCTAAGTGGCAACTTTGCCCAGTTTTTGAAAAAGAGGGAAAAATTCTCAAAACATCAACTGATCTTAATGAAAATAATGTCATGATATTCAGTATATCAGAAAACCATACTGTAGAGGTTTCAAGCTGCTATGTGCAAAAATAAGGAATTTCAATTTTTTTCCTGAATTTTTCAGTTCGGATTTGTTTTTATTTGTTTTTTTTTGTTTTTTGTTTTTTTTCAGAGGTGATCTAATCAAATCAGTGATCCTAAAATATTGTGAGAGGGCTTATTTGATCGCAAATAAAAAAATCTAGGGCTCTTGTTGAGGGACAAAAATATTGGAGGGCAGTTAACCCCCCTCCCACGCCCCTTTTTTCCCAAAGTTGTCTGAGCAAAATTTTGAGATTGCCATTTTGCTCAGTATAGTTTGAAGGTTTAATAGAAATGTCTTTCAGGATTACTTAACCCCCTTCCCCATACACAGCCCCGGTGGGAAGGGCTGCAAGCTATGAACTTTGCCCATTATTCACATATAGTTGCCTATTGGTTATTGGCAAGTATACAGATGTTTTTCGGAGGGCTTTCTTTGGGGGAGGAATATTTTACAAGGATGATCTTCCGTTTGGAGAGATTGTTTGAAAAAAAATGGTGAATGTTATGGGTACACACAAAGATAAGTCCTTAGGTCTTCTTTGAATATTGATAGAAGAGGTTATAAGGAAGGGATTAAGAGAATTAGAAACTTGATTGGAAAAAGTAACTAGTAAAGGTCTGAATAGTGTGGCTAGTATGGGGAGTAGCCTATATTACGCTTTGCTGGCTTCAAATTGTTTTGTGCTTCGCTCAGTTGTGGTGGTTACTAATAAAAATATCTTAAGGTATACTGTAAAATAGAAATATGAGCTTTAAAACAACAGACAAATATAATAAAAGAAGTTCATTTTGAACAAATTTGTCGTCAGCATAACTCAAGCCCATACAAGCACGCAAGGGGGGCTATCCCTTCACTAAAATCTTGGATTTTCCTGTATTTCTTACCACTTCTCATCCAGGTTTTCAAAAAAACTTTCGAAGCTTCTTCAGAGTTATATAAAAATGATTATATTCACTTCTTGATGATAGTGTATCACAATAGGGCAGAACTAAGACAGATAGAATAAGGATACAATAAGGATAATTTAGATATGCTATCAGTTTTGTGAGCCACTTGAAGGCAATTGGAGACCAAAAAATTCAAAAAATTATGACCGACCATGTCCACAGGATTTGTAAGCAGCTGGGCAAATGAGGTTTCTAATTACTAACGTTTTTAATTAAAACGGCAAAGATTAATAAAAAACGTGTTTCTGAGGAAAGTAAAGAGCGAAGTCGGTATCGTGCGTATTGGTACTGTGCGCACGGTGTCAGGCGTATCAGTATCGGGTGTTTTTTTTTTCAATCATAGTCTTGTGCCTTCTCAATGATTTTTTATTAAAAACAGGCAAAGACTAATTTAAAACAAATTTTTTTTAGGGTAGTAAAGAGTGAAGTTGAAAGTTAAAACGAACAAAAATAATTACTTCACAGTCTATCTAATATATATCGATAACACTAGTGCAAGTAAACCAGCTGGTTATAATCCCCTACACGTGTAGGATTATAGAAAACTAACGCCTTACTGAAAACACAAAACAATATAAGAGTTTTGGGACAGTAAAAGTAAACCATCCAAGGACACTTTAAACAGCATAAAATTAAAGCATTTTAGAATTGTTGCTTAACTTTGTTCCTTTAATTTAGCATCACTTCTACATAATGAACTCAGTCCAATGATTGACTGGCATTTTGGATCTGAAGATGATACTTTATGAATATTTTGTAGACAAGTTCGAATTGAACCAATCTTGATAGCATTAGGACTACAGACTCACTTTAGAATTTGTATCATAACTTAAAATTATCCGTTATGTGAAATAACTGGATTTCCAAAGATCATATTTTGGTTTATTTGTTCTTCATTTCGAAATTGAGGCCAAGATATTACCTGATAAATCAGTCCATTATCTTCGTGTGCTGTTTAATGACTTTGCACTTCTGAAGACAATATTTATTTTTGTTCCTAAGTTTTCAATGTAATTTTAATTGCATACTAAAAGTAACTGATGTTACAGCTCATATAAGAATTAAACAAAAAAAAACAAGTTTTTTGAATGAAAGTAAGGAGCGACATTAAAACTTAAAACGAACAGAAATTACTCCGTATATGAAAGGGGCTTTTCCTCCTCAACGCTCCGCTCTTTACGCTAAAGTTTGACTTTTTCTCTTAACTGTACTTTTTAAAACAGTAAAAAAAACTTTAGCGTAAAGAGCGGGGCGTTGAGGAGGAAAAGCCCCTTTCATTTCCGGAGTAATTTCTGTTTGTTTTAAGTTTTAATGTCGCTCCTTACTTTCATTTAAAAAAAACTTGTTTTTTTTGTTTAATTTCTGGACGTTTTTGAATTAATGTATGTTTTGATCTTGGCTCTACGCACATAAATAAATTAAAACAAAATTTGCATATTAATTTTTTTTGGCTAAATGGCCTTTTCATAGTTTTAATCGGAAGATTTTAAGATAAAAAGAGCGAGGGAGGAGGTCTAGTTGCCCTCCAATTTTTTGATTACTTAAAAAGGCAACTATAACTTTTAATTTTTTACGATCGTTTTCATAAGTAAAAAATATACGTAACTTACGAATTAACTTACGTAGCGAACTTCTGTATTCGTATGTTTTTTTTGCGTATATGAGGGGGCTCACCCCTCGTCGATACCTCGCTCTTTACACTAAAGCTTAAATTTTGTCCCAATTCCTTAAGAATGACCCCTGAATCACAAAGGCCGTAGAATAAGTAGTTGGAATTACTAAAAATACTTTAGCGTAAAGAGCAAGGTATTACGAGGAGGTAAACCCCTCATATGCGTTATAATGTCTGTTCGTTTTCAGTTTTAATGCTGCTCCTCACTTTCGGTAGAAAAAAACCTTTCATATTTATTTGTTCATTGTTTTTTTAAATAATGCTAGAAAATCCTGCGCCCCCCCATTGAGAGTCTCTTCTCCCATGAGAAATTCCTCCATGGAAAGATCCTCCCACGTAACCCCTCCCCTCAACTCTCCCCCTCCCCAAACCAAAAAATCCCCCTGAAAACATCTTTATACTTCCCAGTAACCATTATTATATATAAACACAGGTCGAAGTTTGTATCTTGCAGCCCCTCCCACGGGGACTGTGGGGGAGTAAGTCGTCCCCAAATACATAGTTATTAGGTTTTTCAACTATGCGGAACAAAATGGCTATCTCAGAATTTTGATCCGGTAACTTTGGGGAAAAATGAGCGTGGGATTTCCAAATTCCATATTTTTGTAGATAGGGGCTTGAAACTTCTATAGTAAGGTTCTCTGATACGCTGAATTTGGTGGTGTGATTTTCGTTAATATCGTATGACTTTTAGGGTGTGTTTCCCCCTATTTTCTAAAATGAGGCAAATTTTCTCAGGCTCGTAACTTTTGATGGGTAATACTAATCTTGATGAAAGTTATATATTCAAAATCAGCATTAAAATGCAATTCTTTTGATGTAACTATTGGTATCAAAATTCCATTTTTTAGAGTTTCGGTTACTATTGAGCCGGGTCGCTCCTTACTACAGTTCGTTACTACCAACTGTTTGATATGAAAAGCGTTATAGATTAGTTGGTTGTTATGAGGCTATTTACTAAACTTTTTCTCCTGAATCAATCTTCTTGTTTTTTTATGCTCGTCTTTTGTGTTTTCAGTAAAGCGCTAGTTTTCTATAATCCTACAAACATAAGGAAATGTCATCAATTGGTTTAAAATGACACAAATTTCTGAATCGTATTAACTATATATCTTAAATTCTTTATTGTTTTTCAGGTTTCTAAAATATGTAGGCTATATATTTCATTCAAGGTAATATTTCACTATCAATTGACTTTTTTTGTTCATCTCAACAATGCCATGGATAATTTACCCATGGACTCAAAATCTTATGTTGACTTTTATAATTCATTTGCATGTCGGACAACACCCTTTACTAAGCATCATTGTGCATACTTTTAAAACTTAAATAAACGAATAAAGATTAATATAAAATCTATTTCTGATGAGAGTAAAGAGTGAAGTTGAGACGTATTGTAGTCAAAATCCATAACTGGGCAGAAAGAGGGAGTTGGGCCTCATATTAACATTGTAGAGCTTCTTGAAATAACATTTTCCAGAAGGTATTTCTTTTTCCAGATTGATTTGATATTGATGAAAAATAACACAAAATATGTGGCTTTGAATTTGTAGTCTCTTTGGTTTAAATATTATTTCTGAAACATATTTTAATGTACATAGGTCAAATTCTAATTTTTAAAATACAAATTTTAGTTATTTCTCTTGTTTTCAAATGTATTCTGTTAATTCCTTTTTTTATAATTCATTCTACACCTAAAGCGAGTTAGACTTTGGACTGAAGGGCCTCCAACTTTCAATAACCACTCACAGAAGATAGCAGACACTACACATGGTGGAAGCTTTCCACGTGTGGCGGAAGTGTGCCACTCGTGGCAAAGCAAGTGGCATTCAATGATATAAACCGAGTACTGCTGAATCAACGACCCTCCCTTTGGATAGCTTTGCCAACTTTGTTTTTGACACACCTTTAAAATACCGCTAATAGCTTATGCTAAAACCATAAAGAATTTTCTATAAGGGTCTTAATTGTTCAAATTTCCTCACTACATGGCTTTTTAATTCTGACGGTAATGTTGTCGCTTTGGTCTGTTTTTAAACTTTTAAAACAGCAAAAGAAATTAATCAGCCTAGGTCTTTTTCGACCTTATGAAAACTTTATTTGTATAATTTTCAAATACAGCTAATAATTTAACAAAAATGAATTTTAAGCCATAGTTATATTAATGCCATTTATTTTAGTTTTTGAGCTTTTGTTTGCTTTTCATAAACAGTATAGTACGATACCCTTTCAATTGTTTTTTTTTTTTTTTACTTAAACGTTGCACACTATATGCTTGTGAGTTATCGTAATTTTTCTTTTTTGTTCATATTCTATTCAAATATTTTTCTCTTTAGTATTGTTTTTTTTGTTGTTTTTTTTGCTCTTTCTTATAAATATAATTTCAAAATTTATAATCACAATTTTTAATTTTAATAATAATACGTCTATGATATGAATAGATTGAAATCAGAAAGGAATTCTAAAGTTCAAAAATTACATGAGAAAAAATAATCTTTTATTTATTTTTTTGCTCGTTTACCGTTTTACTTTTGTTTTTATTTTTTTTTTTCATTATATTTAGTAACCAGGAAATGACTATTAACATTTAAATGTGGTTTTTTGAAAACCTACAATTAAAAAGGTGACCCTACTGAACCCAACTTACAAAACACTTCAATGCTCACTCATAATGACAATTATCATTTAAACCCCTTGGGTCAGCGATAACTCAACCTTAAATGCCCCATTATAAGGAGATTGCAAAACATCGCCGCGAAACTTGCATTATTTCAGTTCCGCAATTTCCCACATTCAATAGGATTAATAGAGGGGATCCCCAAGCTACTATATCTGAAGAAGGATTTCCGCGAAGCATCAAAAGACCCTTTATTTATATTTGGCAGTCATGCGAGATGGCTTTCCATTCTTTGCACCTCCTTTGTGCTACCAGACACTAATGCTCCAGAAAGCCATAGATCTACTTTTATTTGGCTTGTTTGAAAAGGAAAACATGCATAACAGGGTTACAGTGACTCAAAAGCCTCTATGTAATTTCTTTTCTATCCTTAGTTACATTGGTATTTAGACCCCATCCCCTTTAATTGGCAACACTGATTAAATAGGTCAGTGCCATTATACAGCATCTCTGCTGTATAATCAGTGTCATTATGCACCTTTAAACTGCATAAAAATAACAATGAAAAATACAATTGTCAAAGCGATACAGTCAAGAGTTTAGGTTATCCACGTTTGGTTGGTACCTAGTGTCAGTAAGGTAGTAAGACAGTTAAAGCACAGAGAAACAGAGATTTTACTTGCAAAAAATGCTGTGAATCAAAAACGTTTCGTTGTAATAACAAAAGCTTATGTGACTAACAATGAAAGCTGCTCTAAAATACCGCATTTGAAGATAGGAGTATGCTTTCCTTATAAACAATCTCCAAGCTACTTGATTTTTACACTAGACCTAAAATAGTTTTATGTTTACCCTTAAATCGACCCAACAGCTACTACAGAACCCCTCTCCTCCACACAAAAAAAAACTCAGACAAAATCTCACTCTTTTTTTGTAATTCTCAAATATAAAAATTTTAAAGGTGCACTAAAATCGGTGACGAAAGAGTAATAACCTGTGAACCGGTTTTAAAAAAAAGTCCAACTTACCTTTCAAACAGTTCATGGTAACGAACTGTAGTAAGGAGCGACCCGGCTCAATAGTAACCAAAACTCTAAAAAACGGAATTTTAATACCAATAGTTACATCAAAAGAATCGCAATTTAATGCTAATTTCAAATATACAAGTTTCATTAAGTTTAGTCCTACCTATCAGAAGCTACGAGCCTGAGCAAATTTGCCCTATTTTATAAAATAGGGGGAAACACCCCCTAAAAGTCATAGAATCTTAAATCACACCATCAGATTGTGCGTATCAGAGAGCCTACTGTACAAGCTCCAAGCTCCTATCTACAAAAATGTGGGATTTTGTATTATTTGCCAGAAGACAAATCACAGATGCGTGTTTAATTGTTTTTTTACTTTTTCCCAGGGGTGATCGTATCCACCCAGTGGTCCTAGAATTTTGCGAGAGGGCTCGTTCGAACGGAAATGAAAAGTTCTAGTGTCTTTTTAAGTGACCAAAAAAATTGGAGGGCACCTGGGCCCCCTCCCACGCTCATTTTTTCCAAAGTCTTTAGATAAAAATTCTGAGATAGCCATTTTAATCAGCATAGTCGAAAAACCTTATAACTATGTCCTTGAGGATGACTTTCTCCCCGACAGTCCCCGTGGGAGGGGCTGCAAGCTATAAATTTTGACCAGTGTTTGCATATAGTAATGGTTTTTTGGGGATTGTACAAACGTTTTCAGGGGCATTTTTTGGTTGGAAGGGGGGTTGAGAAGAGGGGGTTATGTGGGGGGTACTCTCCATGGAGTAATTTGTCATGGGGGAAGAAGATTTCCATAAAGGGGGCGCAGCATTTTCTAGCATTATTAAAAAAAACAATGAAAAAATAAATATGCAAAAGTTTTTTCAACTGAAAGTAAGGAGTAGCATTAAAAATTAAAGCGAACAGAAAATATTACGCATGTAAGGGGTTCACCTTTTCCTAATAGGCTACCTCAGTCTGTACGCTAAAGCATTTTTAGTAATTTCAACTATTTATTCTACGGCCTATGTGATTCAGGGGACAAATTTAAGCTTTAGTGTAAAGAGCGAGGTATTGACGAGTGGGTGAACCCTCTAATATACATAATAAAAACGTAGGAATATAGAAGTTTGTTACGTAAGCTAATTCGTAAGTTACATATATCTTTTACTAATGAAAACATTGGTAAAAAAATAAAAGTTCTAGTTGCCTTTTGAAGTGCCCAAAAATTGGAGGGCAGCTGGGCCTCCTCCCCCTCCTTTTTTCTGAAAATCATTCCATCAAAACTATGGAAAAGCCATTTAGCCAAATAAATAAATATGCAAATTTCGCTTTAATTATTCATCTGCGGAGAGCCGAAATCAAAACATGGAAAACATGGAAACTTTAGCGCAAAGAGCAGGGCGTTGAAGAGGGAACAGGTTTTTACTGTTTTAAGAGGTACAGTTAAAAGAAAGAGTCAAACTTTAGCGTAAAGAGCGGGGCGTTGAAGAGGAAAAGTCCCTTTCATATACGGAGTAATTTCATATAAGGAAGTATGCGCATATTAACTTTTCGTCAGTTGTACATCCCCCTCATCATGGCCTGAAAGTTTCCACTTAATATTCTTAAGCCATTCACAAAATTAGAAATCTTTATTTCGATCTGAATGTTTCTATTTCTCATAATATCAGAAAAAAACGTTATAACCGAGATTACCGAAAAAATGAATTTAATTCAACGAAGATGCATGGAGTGTGTATACTGATATACTGCAGTATTGAACTAGCTCTCAAAGGGATTACACCTGTTTGAATTTTTGAATTGTTTGAACTTGATTCCTTAGCCATGAATTAATTCAGTGACTACAGAAATTGTGCAATCTGATGCATGAATTTATCACACAATCAGATTTTTGGCGTTTTGAATTGAGAAAATTAGATACGAAAGCCAAGTGTGGTGTGTAGAGAAAATTAGATATAATTTGCCTACGCGTTAATTACGCTGTTTAGTGTGGAGAGGGATTGGCAGTTGGACCGACCTCGCACAGTTTGGACTGATTGTTCACTTGGATACATTAGTGAGGCTCGGCCCTCACGGAAAGATAAGTTTCTTTCACTTTATAATCTTTCATTTACTAGGCACGAATCCTGCAAACATTAAAATCGGTGATTTATTCCTAGCCAAATTTGTGGGCTATCCCTTCTGGCCAATTCGATTCCTAAAGGTAATGTCGACGAATACCGGAGACTGCAAATTTGCTGTTTTTGCTACGGCAAAAACACGTTTTCAGCTACGGCAAAAAAGGGGTTGTTCCCTCTTCAACACCCTGCTCTTTGCGCTAAAGTTTGACTCTTTCTCCGAACTCTAATTTTTAAAACAGTAAAAACTTTAGCGTAAAGAGCAGAGCGTTGAAGAGGGAACAGCCCCTTTTATATACGGGGTAATTTCTGTTCGTTTTAAGTTTTAATATTGCTCCTTACTTTTAGATAAAAAAACTTGTTTTTTTTTATTTAATATTGTATAGACCCCGTATTATCTATTAATCGGTCAGCTGTTAATAAATTGACCTCGCAAGCACTTAGACTGGGAAGGGACAGAGACTAGGATAGCGTATGATAAATATTACCCCACAACAGCAATAGAAAACTGTTTCAATACCAAGGGCTAATAACTATATTCCAATTCTCCTGTACGGTATGTTACCTGGAATATTTATTGCTTCTGGTAAAACAGTGCAACAAGAAAGAGGGTAAAATAATATAGGCTCATCCATCGCATAATTTCATACATAAATGAGAAGTTTTCCAACCTTGTTCTGAGATGAATCAAAGGATGTAGTATTTGTGATGAGGGGGCATTGAGTGATTTTCCCAAAACAAATCTGAATATTCTGACCTAAACACACATCTTTTTTTAAAGCATCAGGTTGCATGAAAATATTGCCTTTCCCCTCACCATAAAACAAGTACAGGGCCAGATTCAAATCTTTGGCGCCCCTAGGCCAATCAATTTTATTCTGGGAGACAGAGATTTACAGGGAAATCCCCGAATTTTCGGGGATAGTGGAAGCCCTGAACAGAAGGCAACTGATGATTTATGAGTGAAAAGTAATGCCGGGAAGAGATGATACCAATCCCTCAGCTGCCATTCTTGGGAGACATCTGACAGTCTACAAGCGGCTACGAAATTCCTGTGTTCTTTAAAATCACTTTTCAGTGAATAGGCAGCGCAGCAGCAAAGTGCACCTGACACTTCGACAATATATCACATCAGTCCAGTGTTTATTAAGAAAAGAAAATCGCCTAGTGTTTGTTTTTCTTCTTTTGCACCCCTCGGCATTGTGCGCCCCTAGGCCCAGGCATAGTGGGCCTTTGCGTAAATCCTGGCCTGAGCATGTGGGTGCATCTCAGAATAATACACATCAAATTATTTTGAGAGGATGGCGAAAAAAAACACATTAAACAGGCAATCGGAAATAGGTTTAAGTAAAAGGGGGGAAAGATAGGGGAAAATGCAACGAAACTTAGACTCATGAGGGGAAAATGCCAAAAAGTCACATCCCTTTTTTATGTGCCTGGTATACATACGATGATGAAGGAATGGATTCTGTACAGACCTACTGGAAGTTCTTCATTGCATTTTGACTAAAGATAGAGCGGAATTCATGGAAACAGAGATGACTATTGTTAAGCTTTATCAGCAGAGTTTTCAATTAGCCAAGTTGTTCAGGCGTAACGTGATCCCTTACAATATCCGTATCCAGGTCTCTTCGGCGACAGAGCCCCCCAAGAGAAAGGGTGTCAGGTTCCATTAATTTCCTGTAAAGAAAAAGAAGAAAGACTTATATTGAATAGAAGCCTGTAGAAAGGTGATGAAAGCAATTTATGGTGATGGTGTACATTGATCTATTGGAATAGCTTCAAATACGGATAACAAGAAAGTATACTATTTGTCTTGTAACTTGGCAAGATATCAAAATAGAAACAAAATATGAATCAGTAAAGCTTTTTGGCAAACGAAGAAAATAGAAAACCTTATTTTATAACCAACTTAATATTTAAAAATGGTCGTATCGAAGATATTTTTTTTCGTGGACCACCAAACTTTTGGCATTTTTTCAAAAGTATGGCAACATTATTATTTATTTTTTTTTTTGAAATGCCACTCATTTTTTCAGTTTAACAAATCTTTAGACATAGCCATAAGATGCCTTACTTACGATCGGTTTTCGCTTGAACAGCATTCACAATTCTGAATTCTGAAATAAAGTGTTGTAGTTTGTTATAGGTAACCGTTTCTTACCGTATTACTTTAGGCAAAATACTTATCTAAGGCCGTTAAGTAAACGAACACATTTAGGTATCATGCTTTGACCCTAAAAACGGTCAGTTTTACCGACCATGTAAAGCGAGCATATTTGACTGTTAAATAATTAATATTGTGGGTATTAGCACGTTCTTGTAGCTTTTAACATTAGAAAAAGAGAGAGTGAGAGAGAGAGGGAGGAAAAAATAAAAAATAATTGTTTAAATGAGACCCATTCCTTATTAGCCTGTAATTTAGATGACGAATCTCTGCTTGCCATGTCTGAACACAATTTTATTGTCTCTATTTGATTTTGCAATAAACGTCATCTATTTGAATCATTTAGTCGTTACTTTTGTTTATTAAGTGCAAGAATAAAGTAGTTTTACTATGTTTTATATGAAATAAAATCAGATTTCAGGGCTAAGCGGTGTTTAGTAAAATTTTGGAAACTGCAGTTTATATATCGCCCCTTTAAATAAAGCAAGTTACGTCGATTGGTTTATTTCTTTTCTCCCATCTGTTTAACGTCCTAGAAATTTAAAAGTTTCTATTTGTCTCTTAATACATAATGTCCGTTTCTTCTGCTTATTGAAATTGTTGGAAAATCTGAACTTTGGACATCAAATTTGTTATCCCTGAAACTTGGAAAATATATCCCCCCCCTCTATCAGTTTTATGAATTGGCACCACTGGTGGCAAGGGGTTTGGGTTTTCTTTTTTTATGCGAAAAAATATATGTTTCAAAATCTAGGGGGGTGGGTGGGAGAATAATTGTGTTGTTTTTTTTCGAGCTTTTTGTTACTTAAAATACCTAAAAAAAAATTTTTTGAAAATCTAAGGCGAAGAAGAAAAAAATCAATGGTCAATTGACCCTCTCTCCTGCATACTACCTCTTTTAAGAATACGGTTAAAGTATTCTTGTGTGAGGACGAGATCCTCTTTCACTATTATAATAGTTTGTGTTAATCTGAGGTTTGTTTTTGAATTTTGTTTTGTTTTGAATCGAACAGTTTGTTCCATAGCAATTCTAGAACATTCTGGGTTTAGTGCATTGAAATCTATTGTTTTGTAAGAGGTATATGTTTTCTTGGAGAATTCAGAAGTGCTATATATCACCCAAGGGCCGTCCTGAAAACTTTTAGAAATTTAACTGTTAATATAACCATAATATCATTATCCTGGACCAAAAATATTAATTTTTTTCAACAGACCCTCCTTCCTCTCCCCCCCCCAAAAAAAATGTATGGGCTGAGTTATGCGTTGACTAAGTTTATATGCAACTTTTAATGTGTTATGCGATGATCCTCTAAGCTATGACTCATCTTCCTCATAATCAGTTATTTTTGTTAGTGTTAAATCAGGTAGGTACACAAAAGGTTATTTTGGGAGCCCGCATAGAGTGAAGTTAATGCTCATTTTGAGAGAAAAAAAAAACAACTAAAAACAGATGAAGTATATGGAACATTTATCAGAAATTGCGGGAAATAATGTTAAGAATCTTAATATATTGAAGGATGACTTAGCCTCAGTGCCCCCTGTACTGGCTGAGTACGTTTCTTTTTATAATTTATCTAATTAATTATCTTTCAGAAGTACTAGGGCCCATTGAGAAGGTCTTGGGAAGGACATACCGAAGTCTTATAATTTCAGGTGAAAAGCCCTAAGAAACAGTGGCGTAGCTAGGGGAGCGGATATTTATTCGTTAACACTATGATCTTCTAATGTTTTCTGGGGGAGCAGCAAAAACCAAAATTTCCCCCGGATGCTGAAAACCCAAGCCACGCCTCCACTAGAAAAAGCCACCGTAATTTTTTTCCCTTTTGTGCCGTACTCTCCTCCCTGAATACATTTATTTGTATTTATGGTAATTCTTAAAACACTAGGGAAAGTGAATACTTTTAAGGTATTTTTGAACAAGGACCGTAGACAGCAAGCCAACCTCTACAGTAAACAGTTTTTCAAGAGTAAACCTAAAGTGTAAAACTAAAATGCATTGCACATATCTACACTGCTATTTAGGAGCGCTTAGCGCCTAAAATGCCTTTTTTAATCTTTTTAATCCTAGCAGCTATATGCCCTGTATGAATTAAATTCTATAGGTAGAGAAGCAAAAGTTGGACAAAGAAGGATCGTAATTTATATTTCTGCCTTCGCTCATTCATTTCTCGCCAAGTCATCTAAGTCAGGCGATTGTTAAACTACACCAGGGGGTGTATTTGCTATTGTTATACCAACAATGTAAATAGTTTAAGACCAATTATACAGAAATTCTACAATATGATCGTTAGTATTTCGTTTGGAGCACTTCATCCGCCTATTTCCTTCGTACCTAGTACCTTCCCTAGCATTTCCTATATTTGTCATTTTTGTTGGAATAGCTTATACTGAGTCTAGCTAGGCTATATTCTCATACGAAAATCAAATTTCGTTTAAGTATTCAAATAACGATGGATTTGAGATACGAGCGAACCTTATTCCAGGTAATTATCTCACTTTGGCTCTTACTTGAAGAATTTTAGAAGCTTAATTGAGGTCGTTAATGTCATTCCCCTTCGTCGTCCAAAGAAAAGGTGTCCCAATCTAAATAATGTTGAAATATATAGAAAAGCAGTCGGTGTAGTTACTCCAGTCCTATTTCTTCCAGCCCTTAAAATTGGACAATATTCAAGTCAAGTTCCGTTCGAATTGCGAATAATGTTTTTACCCTTTCCTTTTGCGTTAAAGTTTGTGTTCAAAGTTTTGTGCTTCTCACGAATGTCAAAAGAGATTTTCAGTAACTTATTTTCTTTCACTTGAAAGCAGTTACAATGATACAACCAGAATTAATCCTATACACACAGTGTAGAATCTAAAAAAGGACACACGAACAGGGGAAGATCATTTATGCAGGCAACTTAGAATAGTAATAATGAAAAAGTAAATGGAGATGTCAGCGATACTAAAAAGGATTAATGCATGTAAATACACTGGTCTCGAGGGGCTACTCACTATGAGCATGAGAAACTGGTAAAAAGAAGACACTCAAGCCTATGTTAGAGGGGAAACAGCCAATGCTGTCTAACATTACCTAGAAACATCATAAAGCAATTTATTAAAAGCTCAAAACAAATATCAAACATTCTTATCCTATTTGTCTCTTCCTTAATTTTCTTTGTAATTGGCCAAAGATAATAATTGATTCTCTTTTGCCAAGAAAGAACAAGCGAAATTTTGCATGTCAGTAAATCTTTTTTCTCTTTGCTTCACTTTTGCTATCTTACTTTTATTATGCTTTACTTTGGCTTTCCTACTCTTCCTTTTCATTGCTTTTAAACTTTTTAGTTTTAGTTACAATTCAAATTTTAATTTCTTAGGTTAGATCTGATTCCAACTTACTTTGAATTCTGTACAAATGTACAATTCAGAATAGGAGTATCGAGCCAACTAGTTGGGCCGATCAATGATTACTTTCCTTTTCTTTTACTGATTTAACTTTCTTTTGCTTTACTTTTACTTTTTTATTTTACTGAAACTAAACGGTAGATTTTCCCCCTTTTCTAGACTTACTGTAAAAGTCAGCCGACCATTAAATTTAAAGAAAAAAAACTAACAAGGGTCCTTCTTCTTGAGCTGAAATGTAAGTCTGTTTCTACGCATAAAGTACTGGCATCTTTATTCTTTCTATCTTTTACTGTCTTGGTTAGGCAATGCCAGGGCATTTTGTTTATTTTTGTTATGCAATATTTAGTTTGGTAAAAGATATGATAGCTATTTCAGAAACCGATTTTCAGAGTTTAAATGGATGTATCTTTCCTACCCCATTTATCTGGCACTTGAGTCGATGGACTCCGTTACCTACTAAATATAGTACAGATGTTGGCTATACTGCCCTCTAGAAAAGGACAAGTAATTCCTCAATAGAAAAATCATATTTTATCTAGAAGGCGTAAATTAATGTAGTTGAAAAATGACGGATCGTATGTGGTGTAGGTGAGGGCTAAGCCGTCGTAGAATTCCTCACTTCCAGGTAATCTTCTATTACTTTGCCATCACCAGAAAAAAATTCTAAGACAGCTACTGTTAGAATGATTGTTACAGAACAAACATTCATCCAAATCACCAATTTTTTTTCAGAAGTTACTGCAATATCACGGGTTGCTGGAACCAGTAATCCAATTCAGTCTTTCAGTCGTCAGTCATAAATCAGCTGCTTTTCTAGGTATCCAGACTTGTACTTGCCATAATGAAAAAATTATTGAGCCCATAATATTTCAGCATTCCGCAATTATTTTAATTTATAAAACTGCTATGCTTAGAACCAAATCTTTTATTGTAAGTTTGAATAACCGTTTCATTACTTCAACAGATCTTTTTTAATGACTAAGAAGCGCGTCGAATCCCGGGGTGCCAATTGGAGGGAAGCAATTGCCCCTCTATATTATGAAAAATATTTTTTAAGTGAAGTTACGAATATGTAGTACCGTGTAAGGACGGAAACAACCCATAGCTCCTCCGTGATGGTTCTTGAAAGTTGCTATAAATTTTGTTTTGTTAAAAATTTACCCCGTCTATTAGCATCGCTATGAAATATAAAGGGTAAACAGGATAGAAATGGTTCAAATAGAATTTGCCATAGAATGTTGGTAAAGGTTGTCAGCATAAGCTAGGAGGACGAGAGAGGACGTTCGATAAAAGAGCGATAGTTCGGCCTCCATGAAATGGCTATTCTATATTAAGATGACATATTCGCTCAGACACGTACGTAATTTTTTTGGAGGGGCTAATAATAATATAAAAAATTAATTTTAATAATTTGAGTAAGAAGTACCAAGAAGCTGGAAAAAAGTAAAATTCTGAGGGATACTCCCCCTTTGTAAGTTCCTGCGTAATTTAAGTGGATCCAGCTTAATATTGTCGACTTTCAACTTAATTGTTTAGCTTAGTTGTGTTGCGAAAGTAGCTGAGATGTTGTTTTTTTCTTGTTTATTGTTTCTATTTTATGTTATCATTCTGTATTTTTGTACTCCTCTAAGTGCATTTTATGTATATAAAGAGGGTATAAATAAACTATTACTATTATTAATACTATTTCAGGGATTTTCACCGGTAATATTTGTTTTCTTGCTGTTGTTTTTTAGAATCCCTCCCCCCTCTTGATCCAGATACAGTAATAAGTCTGATAATCAGCAGATGGATTTAGTCACTTAGCTCGCTTAGTCAAGTATCTGGCTGGTTAGTTACAGCTTGCCTGTAGAGTAGTCATTCAGAGTCCGATAAAAAGGCCCAAATTCACCCTTTCTGAATGAATTTTATCGTCGAGGGTTTTCTTTTCTTGCATTGTTTTATATTAGTCTTCATAACAGCATGATGAGAAACATCTTGGCAGCCGTATATGAGAATATCGACCTTATAGTAAAATACCGACACGAAATTGCCAATACTCCATTAAGTTTTGAACGTATTCCAAAATTATGAAGCATATAAAGTGCCAACCGGAAAAAAAATAGTCTATTGAGTAATCGCTCAATAGCATATTGCGGTGTACCTAAATTACATTGAACACAATTTAAAACCTATTCGAGAGAACACTGTACCAAAAGTAATCAGGAATTCTTACCATGAATCGAAATTAGGCATTGTTTGATAGCAATCAAAAGTTCTTTGTACTTACAAAGATTCGCCTCATTCAAAGCCGATGGGAGTTTAAGGATTGAAAAACCACCAAGTCATTCTAATGAATTTCAATAATTTGCATTCAAGTTTTCAGGATGGAAGCTTTTATTACGGCTATTAACCAATGGAATCGAATTCGATAGTGGTACCCGTAGATCGGATCCTCTTTGTTTTTTACCCTCTTGAAATAAAAAGCAACAAAAAGTGGGGGCTGTAAACTCCAATTAGTTGATATACCACCCGATGTGGCATTAGCAGTTAACAGTTAAAAGCACACGAGATAGGTGCATACAAAGGGTTATTTCAAGAAGGCCAGGGGGGGGATTTTAAAAATGTCCAGAATTAAAGAAACTATTTTAAAAATATAGGAAATTATATAACCTGAGATAGAGAAGATTCGGGCCAAAATCCCTCCTCCTGCAAAAATGTCTATCAATAGGAGAGGGATCTACAACACAAAGAACAGATCCAACATACACAAAGCATAGAAACTGAACTGCATCCATATTTCGCATTTCCCATGGGGTAGAGCCCAAGGTTAATGCTTCACCCAAGGAAAGGCCTTCCACGTTTGACCCCCATTCCCATCGAACAAAATATTGCGCATGGTGGACAAACTCATCCAAATAAAATTTACTGGTGTCTTATCTTTATACATTGTTACAAGGGATGGGAAAAGGGCAATTAAGGCAGTTTTGGAGGCAGGTCCAACACGTCCCAATCAAATTTTGTACACAAATTAATTTGCAACATTGGCGCCAATGCCTTGGTTTACATGGTATTAGTCCAGAAAAGTATATTTTAGGTTTGTTATTGGGCTCCTTTAGACGTTTATATTGAAAGGAGTGTCCGGTTTGCACGCCTTTGGATGGGTTCTAAATACGGGTTGCATTTTGGGATTTGAAAAGGCACAATTTCGAAGAATTTTCGTGAATAAGTGTTCTGTGAATCAGATGGTCTACTTTTTACACGAACGTACAAAAATACGCATGACTTTTTATCTAAATATTTAGCATTCAAATTGAAGTAAGTACTTTTGTCAAAAAATATCTAAGCAGAATTCCATTAACAAAGCTAACATTTTATATTTATTTTACCGGTACCCTAACTAGAAACTACGCTTTAAAGGTTTAGTTTATGATTGCCGAGATAACCGCATCCGAAAACGGAGTTAGGCAATGTACAAGGGCGATAAGGGCGGCAGGTAAGATGGTCTATCAATATAAGTGCGTAAATGTTATTCTAGAAAAATGCCAAAAGTGATATTTCACCACTATCAATGCAATAGTCTAAGAAAAGCCACTAAATAATATAGTAAATATTAATTGTGTAAATGTAAAATAAAAGCAAAGTAAATAAAGAATGTAAAAAAATAAAGAAAGAAAGTAAAAGTACAATAAAGTAAACGCATCAGTAAAATCATACAGAAAATAAACAAAAACCTTAAATACAGAAAATTATACAACATTTCAAAACCTACGGGAATTATTATATTTACCTAATAAAAATAATAAGCAGGCTCCGTTCTTACTCTTCAAAAAGTATAAATTTGTGGTACCGATTCAGCTTTAAATAAATTATAAACAAGTTAACGGCAATACTTAACTTTTTTTTGTCATTCGTAGAGAAGCGATACCCAACATAACTGAGCAAGTTAAAATAAGCTTATGTTTTTCGAACTCTTCATGGTAACGAGCTGTAAATAAAGAGCGACTCGGCTCAATAGTAACCTAAACTCTAAAAAACAAAATTTTAATATCAATAGATGCATCAAAGAATCAGTTTATTATACCAATTCAAAATATATAAGATTTATTAAGTTTAATATTACTCAAAAACTACGAGCCTTAGAAAATATGCCTGATTTTCCAAAAAGGTGGGCAACACCCCTGAAAAACTAAGGAATCTTAATAAAAATCACACCGTCTGATTCAGCGTATCAAAAAATCCTGTGTAGAAGTTTCAAGCTCTCATCTGCGACTGGATGAATTGTAGCTGGAATCAGAAACTGGAAGAATTGGAAGAATTGTGTGGAATATTGTTTTTTTTTTTTTGTCAGAAGAAAGATTACGAATGTGTGTTTATTTGGTTTTCCAGGGGTGATTGTATTAAAAAAATATGGTCCTATAATTTCGCGAGAGGGCTCATTCAAAGGGAAATTAAAATTGCTAGTGCTCTTTTTAAGTGACCAAAAATATTGTAGGCCAGGTAAACTCTTCCCATGCCCCTTTTCCCCAAAGACGTCTTACAAAAATTTCGCGATAACCATTTTGTTCAGCATAGTTGAAAGTTTCAATAACTATGACTTTGGGGATAACATGACCAACCGTAGTCCCTAGGGAAAGTTTTGTACAATATGAAATTTGCCCATTGTTTACGCGTAGTATTTTTATTGGGAAGTATACAGACATTTTTCGGGGGGGGGGGGGGAATTTTTTGCTGTGAGAATTTTTCACGAAGAGAATTTTGCAAGGGGAGGGAAGTTTTCAGGGTGGTTAACTTTCCAGGCTAAATATTACACTGGGGGAATTTGCTCAAATTCCTATACGTTATTTTTATTTGTCTTACTTTCTCTCTGCTGATTCAATTTTACTTGCAGAGACGTTAAAATTATTTGTCCGGGTGAAATTGTCACTGGGTTAGAATTTTCTAGAGGACTTATCCGTGGGGGGATCTTCAATGGGAAAATTTTCTACGTGAAAAATTCTCCATGGAGAAACTTTCTGTGGGAGTAAATCTGTGGGGGGGGGCAAGAAAAGTTTTCACGGAGAGGGGAATCGCCGGTATGATTTGAAAAACTGAGAAATTGAAGTTTTTATCAAATGAAAGCATGGAAAGAAGATTTTTTCAGGTGGAATTGTCCGTAAGAAATTTTCCGGGTGAATTTCTAGCAAGAATGGAATTGCCTGGGGGAATTTTTCTGACAATAAAGGGGGCTGTTACCTCCTTAATACCTCGCTCTTTACGCTAAACTCTGATTTCTTTGTCCCAATTTCTTAAGAACGACTCTTGAAACACAAGGACCGTTTAGTTAGAACAATAAGAAGCTTTTTTAAAGTGCTAAAAAACTTTAGCGTGAAGAGCGAGGAGGTATCGCGGAGGGTGAAAATCCCCTCATAGGTAAGTTCGTTTTAAATTTTAATGTTGCTCTTTACAATCAGATAAAAAAAAATTATTTAATCCTCACTATAATCTGAGCTTATTAAAGTTTAAGCATTGAATAAAAATCTAAGTTTCCTTAGATTCAATAAGGATTTTTTGAAAGCAGCTATATTTTTTTTTTGTTTGCTTTTTGTTCCTTTTTCTTTTTCTATAAATTCCTCTTTTTCTTTGTTTTTTTTGGTTAACTCTTCTTCTGGATTATGAAATAGTTCAGTCAACTTTAGATTGCGAAAGAAAAGCTGGTTTAAAAGAATCATCGTTGCAGCAGTAGCTTAAATCTAGTAAAGAGCGAACTACAGCCCATTAAACACAAGTCCATTACAACAAAAATAAAAACAGGGATGATAAACAAAATGAATTCAACTAATATTATCCATTAGGTTTCTATAATTATGCTTATAGTGGTGTTGCAGACGTAACACAAGATGATTTTAATATGAAACTGAGATTATGTCTTAGCATCAGACCCCTCCTCCCTGTATTTTTTGGCCGGCCACTGTAAATGACCACTTTACTTTCTCTTATGTACGTCTTTGACTCGATATTTATTACTTTTCTTTTATACCTATGTTTCTTAAGTGATTGATAATTTGTCTGAATAATGGACCATTAATCTTAGGAGCCAATTTATTTCTCTTTCGGAACAGGATACTAGGCTTAATAGTGCCATACTCCAATTTGATTTGCATTAAAGTAATTGCGATTTTATTTTAGTTCTATTTTAAGATTTTCACTGATTTTAGTAAGGCGATTAGTCAACGAAGATGGCAACTATCATTTATCTAGAACTAAATTATTTTTCAGTTATGGTTACTTAAATTAATCTTCTTTAAACACAATTCCCTTTTGAAAGTACTGTTAAACATTTTGGACCGTGACATAGAATATGTAACAATGCATTTCCTTATCGGCGCCTAAGCATTCTTACGTCTAAATTCTAGTGCGTGTCCATTCAGTGTTTCTATGGGGCTACGTTGATTCCAAATGGCGAATTAAATTCTAGAGGGGAGGAAAAACAGGGGAACGTATACCGGATAATAAGGTTTAGTGAGCTTTGCTCTTAAATATTGCAAGTCTCTAGAGCTGAGTCAGATTTTAAGGTCCGCAAGACCTAGGGGAAAACCATTCCATGATTTCGCGATTATTTTTTAAACATAGAAAGGAGTCATAGCGGGTTATAGACAACTAAAGCTGTCAAGGATATTTCATTGCTCATCTTAACACACAACCGAATTAGAAATGAGTAATTAAGTACTGACTTAAATCTCGAGATCCGACTTAGATACACGGAAACGAAATAGAACCAATTCATCAAGCGTGCTTGTTTTTGCTGAGCAGGATTTTTGCCTTTCCCTAATTCTAAATTAGCATATCTGTACTATGGAGGTCGTGGGACGGTATTTTGGGAGAATAAGATAATTGTACCTCTCTCTCGGCAGGTAAGAGTGGGATCTTTCCAAACCTTCTGGGGTCGGAAACAGGTTGGAGCCTAAAAATGTTACATAGTTCATCTGTTTAAAAAGTGAATAAGAGTTTGTTTCATATTGTCTTTGAAAATATTTTCTTACTTTTCATGCTCAACATTGGTGTTATTTGAATCAATCCTTTCATGAAGCCCTTTCCCTATAGGTTTCGTTGGTAGTTAAAGCTAATGAAAGCGAATTATTAAGCCCTACCTTGGCTTATTGATGCAAAAATCGTTATGACTGTTTTAGTATTTCAGGTGATCGAAAGAAAAAACATCAATTCCATTAGAGGTACTTGGTTAAGACTTCAGAGAATAATTTCTTTGTCATTACATGAAACACGTGTTTTTGCACAACTACAGGGTGTGTTGTTAATTTCACAGAATTAACGATACAAAAAAAAAGTTATTTTCTGGAGCTACATCTGCCCTTCAACGCCAACCATGGGTATTACGATACAAATTGACCTTTCCTTAAAGCACTAGCGAATGAGAGCCTCTAAGGTACTTATTTAAATGTACATACAGATTCCATTCCTTGGTTTTATATCTAACATCAGTATTTTAACCTATGATTTGTTGCTATAGTTGTTACAATTCAAATGGGCTCCTGTACCAAAAAATCAAATCTTAAAAAAAACCGGCAGCTTAAGAAATATAGGTATTTTAGGAAAATCTTTTAAGCTTTAGACTTCTGAGGAAGGTCTCGGGGTGATCCCTGACACAGGCGCAACAACTAGTAGACCACGGGGCCTTAAAACGAAGGGTTTCACTTTTGGGAATACCTCAAAACCTTAAGAATAATATAGGAGGTGCTGACAAAAGGTAAGATATGTTTTACCGAACAAATATAAAACACTTACACCACAAAGACTCTATGGTCTGTAAAAGAGGGAGGAATGCAAATACTATCCAAACACAGACTCATAAATAGTAAATAAAAAAAGCAAAAAATGAAAAAAAATAGATAGTGAAGAAGGGAGAGAGACTGTGTGAGAGGGAGGGAGAGATCTCAGCAATTTAGAAGAATTTATTCTCATTACTCAGCAAAAACTAGGCCAACAGCTAATGGTCAAAAATCAATAAGAAACGAAATTTTTACAAGTTTTAAAAAGGTGCCATCTGGTAAAGTCTATATCCTGTAACAAATTCCTAGGTCAATACCAATTTGCGAATTTACCA
This sequence comes from Artemia franciscana, assembly GCF_032884065.1. Lineage (NCBI taxonomy): Eukaryota > Metazoa > Arthropoda > Branchiopoda > Anostraca > Artemiidae > Artemia > Artemia franciscana. Next base: position 62,686,839 of record NC_088869.1, on the reverse strand, counting down.
GTGTTACCCTGAGAATATACAGTATAAGCCTTCGGTGTCTCCATTTTAATGGGACCTACTGTATAATGAGACAAACAATGGCCTATCAGAGATTTACCTCAGACCTCCAGCGTGTGACGTCACAAGATTATGACAGAATTGGAAATAATAAAATATAGCAACTTATTATCAAATAATTCGTGGTAACGAACTGTAAGTAAGGAGTAACTCAGCCGGTAAAGCTTTAGGTTCGTCACAAGCTGTCTAAACAGGAAACTATGCTGCGAAGAAGCATAGTTTCCATACTATTGTACTTAAAAACGCTAATTCTAGAGTCGCATCCATTTCTGGTTGACCGTCCCCCTCCATGAGGCAAACTAAAAATGCGTAAAATGGGCAGGGCTTTGAAGCCTAGGGAAAAGCTGAGGTTGTACAAATTACATTTTAGATACTAATTCCAGTTATCACTGGTAGTTTCTGTATAATAGAAGTCGACAGATAAGTAAAAAACTCACGATTACATTAATGTTAATATCCAAGATCGTTCACTTTCACTTTCGAGTTTAAACTAGCCAGCTGTACCTGAACAAAACAAACGTCCGATTTTGCTTACAGGTAACATCAATATAGAGCGAAGCGTATCAATAATCAATCATCAATCATTTTATTAATACTATAACACTATTAAAAACCTAAAAAAGTTATTTGGCTCAAGAAGCTTTGCTTGTAAAGGGCCATACAACACAATAATAAAGTCCTAAAAGAACCATAAATAATACCCTAAATCAAACAATACATGTCAAATAGAGACGAAGGAGAATAAACACTAGCATACAGTTAAAAAAAACTGGTAGTAATTATAATAATAGAAATAAATATAAACCAAGAAAGTAGAGAAACAGGAAAGACCAAGTTGACGTTAGAACATCAGAAATAAATACCAGAAAAAAAAGACAAATAAACAAGGACTTTAAAATCTAAGAAGATTCCTGAAAGAATTTGTTTCATTTTATTTAATATAGATAGGCTATATTTCTTGCACTGAGAAGGCGTTTTTTAACGACGTTTGAATTATTTGAAAAAATAATCTCTTCCTTTTTTTCTAATCTTATAAGACAAATACAATTTGTATTTATGTATATTTACTCATTTATCTATTTTTTTCTCGAAAACGACACAATAATTTTATATGGAAATTGGCATACTACCATTCTCCGGATTGAAAAACGACTTAGATAGGTCACAACGTTGAGAAATTTTCTGTAGGGCCTTAATTTTGAAGAAAAGGAATGATGTTACAAACACCAAAACGTCCAACGTCCTAATGGTTTCACTTTCAGCATTAAACAAAATAAAATGAAATTAAAGGTATTTTGGGAAACGGAAAAAAAGAAAATTGCCCTTCTTTTCACCGACCGAGGCTCGGTCTCCTGGCACTATCTCTTATACAGTGTATAATTTTAATATAAAATATGGTCTTCTGGCGCGTTTGATAGGAATTCTGAAATGACAGGAAATGCATAGATAAAGACAAAATGGATTAAATGTTACTTTTGACACCACAGCCAAATAAAAAGACTTGCAAAGAGAACCTCAGAGAACCTCCGCTCAATCGCAGTAATTCAAAAAGCATCATATTACAAGACTTAAATCCCACAAGAAACTTTAAAAGCTTTAAAAAAAGTTTTTTTCACTTTTAAGGACTAGTTGTTTGCGCTGCGTGGGTTTTTTTTTTATAGGTATCCAATTAAAATTATTTTTTATAGAGAAGCTTCCACTAGCAAACCTTCTTTCTAATGACACAAAATTACAAATACATTGAGAATCAAACTATATAACAGGCAATAGACTGGACCAATCATAGAATTTGCTTAGTTGGAGGTGTTCCTATTTATTTCCAGGAGGGATACTGACGACCTTTTTTTGCTCGAGTGTTTTATAGGCTTGATTTTCGTCGGCAACATATCTTAGCTAAATCTAAGTTCGAAAAAAAAGTGTCAAGTCTCAAGCATAAAAACATTTTGAATCACTACAGAAGGTCTTAGTTATATTGTTACTTTTGACACCACAGCCAAATAAAAAGACTTGCAAAGAGAACCTCAGAGAACCTCTGCTCAGTCGCAGTAATTCAAAAAGCATCATATTACAAGACTTAAATCCCACAAGAAACTTTAAAAGCTTTGAAAAAAGTTTTTTTTCACTTTTAAGGGCTAGTTGTTTGCACTGCCCGGTTTTTTTTTATAGGTATCCAATTAAAATCATTTTTTATAGAGAAGCTTCCACTTGCAAACCTTCTTTCTAATGACACAGAATTACAAATACATTGAGAATCAAACTATATAACAGGCAATAGACTGGACCAATCATAGAATTTGCTTAGTTGGAGGTGTTCCTATTTATTTCCAGGAGGGATACTGACGACCTTTTTTTTGCTCGAGTGTTTTATAGGCTTGATTTTCGTCGGCAACATATCTTAGCTAAATCTAAGTTCGAAAAAAAAGTGTCAAGTCTCAAGCATAAAAACATTTTGAATCACTACAGAAGGTCTTAGTTATAATGCACAAAGAATGGCTGGTTAGACTCGTAAAGGAATTTTTTTTTAGTAAATAACATTACGGCTTCAGGCCATAGAATATACCCTCAACGCTGTTGTTGCCATTAAATAAGTAATCCTCAACTTAAAATGTGAACACAGATAAAACGTATAGTCTAATTACCCATAAAAATGACAATGTATCTTGAACAAACATAATGTGGGTTGTGTGAATTAGTTCTGAAGATATGCTCCGCTATAGAGTATTGCTTTACTTAACTATGCGATAAATGCTTAGGATTATTCAATAAGCATGGGATACTATCCCCCCCATCTCCGATAGTTGAAACAGCATTTTTTATGAACTTCTTTTACTGGCCTTTAACTATTACACGTTTCTTATGCTGTAATACAAAAGACCATGCCTCAGCAGAAGTATGTTGTTTTCATGGGAGGGGAAAATATATTTGTTAAGCCAGCAAGTAAAGGCACATTGTGAGGAGGATTTGGAAGACCAGAACAATTTAACATCAAAATTTGGCCACACGGTAATGAACTTAAATGTTCATTTTTTGGCTTTAATTTATAAACTTTAATAAGACCCTTTAAAATCAAATTTCATGTCTTGACTTCAGGGATTTATTTTTCGATTTGATATCCTCAATAGTTGCTTCAGAACTTTCAAAGAATCTAGTCAGGATAAGATGAGTTGTAAAATATTCTTAGCTGAAATATTACCTTTTCAAAATCATGAGCCAATTTTAAGTGGTGAGTTTTCAGACATGGCTTATGCGGAAGATAATACAGACCAAAAAATGAGAAGGAAAAACTACGTCTCAAAATTAAAGGTTTGGGTTTGAAAGCTGGATACCAAGCTACTGCTCTTTGCCAGAACCTAGCATTTACAGAAAATTCGATTTTGACATTAGGTTTTGATACCTCACCTTGATATGGCAAGTCTAGTGGTACAATCAAAACCTTTATATATATATTTTTTTTCTTCAATTCGGCCGAACACTTACAGGAGTGATAACCATTTCCACGGTACTTCCGCAGCCAAAACCTAATGCAAAAACGCTGGAAGTTCAAAATGGAATCTAAATCCAGCAGAAAACGGGTTAGCAAAAATACGAAGAAAACGGAATTCAGATAACTAGTTAACAGAATTATGTACTCTTATCTATTTCTCCAGATCCAGCAATGAAAAAAATTAGTACTTTAACGAGTTCCCGAAAACCTGAAACACGCTGATATAAGGTTTTTATACAGGACAGATGAAGGTCCTGGTGAAATGCGAAAAATGGATTTTAGGGCTATATTTACGAGTTTTTCAAGGTGACTGTGGCTCTTATGGCAAATTTTGTTCTTGTGGGGTTTGGTCGATATGGGAATTTAATCCCGTAAATATGTTTGAAGTGTTTGAAGGTTGCTTGGAAATATATAAAAAGGTGTGGTGTCCTTAATCTGTGCTATTAATAACTTTACTGACTTCCACATCATTTGCACCTCAAATAAAACAGATTTAGGTTTTTCCTGTTTAAATATAAATATAAGGATTCTAACCCTTTATGTTATTCAGCCTGAACAAACTATTTCAAACAAAGTTTCTTTGAAAAGAGACGATAAATTATACCCATTTTAATGCCCAAGACAGTAAAACCTTTTGGAAGTCCAATTGAATAGATATGCTTTGTTCAGCAATATTTCCTGGCAAATTCACCTGAACGAATATGCGGATTAGGTATGCTTCTCCGCCAGGCTTATTGTATAGGCTATTCATTCCTATCCTCTGTTCAGAATCGTAATCCGAGCTGAAACGTGGTCGAGAATCCATATCAAAGGATTCGCGTAGCTGAATATTTTTTTCTTTCTAGTTTTATGAATGGAAAGAGGGAGAGAGCTGATATGAAAGCCAAGCATTGAAATTCATTTAGAAGTACAGTGACTATCAACTATGTTGAAGAAGTAAAGGGTCTTATCTTATACATATGCAAAAATAGGCGGCTTTTCAACGAGATAAGCCCGACTTTTCCCCCCTTTTTTTGTTTCTGCAGCAAAATGAGCAAAATAGACGACGAGGTTCTCAGGGTAGTATTTATGAAATGTATCAAAGAGGAGCATTGAATTAGGCCTATTGTCAAAAAGTCAGGTATAACAAAGAAAGGATAAATTGAAAAGAGTCGTTTCTGAATTATTTTCTAGATTATACGGCAATTTCTTGGAATCCTTGCAACACATTTATATAAAAGATACTTGAGTTACTTTTCACTTGTATATTTGTCAAAGTTTTTCTTTAATTTTTAGTCCACGGCTATTGAATATTCTGAATATGCTTTTAAAAACTTTCAAGCTTAAAAAAAGAAATGCTTTGAATGAATGTCAAACACCTGTTCACATTTTCTTTTCTTTTTTGAGATGAAACAACTTCAGCTGCCACAATAAAAGGCCACATATGCCATTTCTATAATCTTAAGGAAGAGCAAAAATAAGCTTGGGAATATTTAGTCTATTCTTATGTCTGCACATGCCTAACTACGGGAAAGGGGATGGAGTACCACTGAAAAACCTACTAGCCAGCCTAGAAATTTTGAGTTTTTTCCCGGGAGACGACCACCTCCTTGAATTGGCTAAAACTTAAGTAGTGCAGTTTTTACGCCCATTTATACGGATACCAGAACCCTGTTGGGTCGGCTACAGCTTTCCTATATCCTGTAGTAAAAAAGTGCTCTTCAGTGTAAATCTGTGACGTATTTTCCAACGTCAATCCCATTATTCCTTATTTCTGGAGAAAAAAATAAATAGTATTTTACTTTTTAAAGCCTCATCGGTTCTAGAATCTGATTTGGTAAAAAATCTAAACCAGTCAAAAGAGCGAAAAGATTACGAGGCACAAGATTTTTGTAAGTAATCCTTCTGTTTCTCTATGGCGCATTGCAGTGAGGTTGATTTAGCGCTTTATATAATAAAATTAGCTTTCAGAAGCCACAGAAGAATGTTTTACCGTTTAAAAATACTATCCTGGGGCATTCAAGCAAGTTTGTTCACAGAAAGGCATCAAATATCCTCATTATCATAACTTCAATGATGAATGCATACAAGTTTTTTTTCTTTTATTTGCAATAGCGTTCAAAATATAGAAAATATGTTACTAAATTTTAAATTCCCGTCCCCCCGCCTGAAAATTTTAAAAAACACTTTTTTGCTATTTTCATTTTAAAAGAATAACAAAAATCCTGGCCCCTAAATAATTCCGAGGAATGGCGCCCCTTAAGAGAGACAGCTAAAAGAAAGAAAGATAACGGGGGGAGAGGCTAATGAAAAATAACGATTCACAGGCTCCAAATGCGTAGAGCAATTAGCCTGACAATGTATTTTATGGATAGATACCAGCTATTTTCAGTCTTTTATGTTTCAAAACCTATCGATTATTTTTCGAAAATGTTCATCGAATTAATATATTCCAATATGAGATCCAAAATGCAAGTACTCTTATACCAAGAAGGCTTAGAAGTCTGGAAGAGGTCTTTTGAGCTAAACTCTTATTCAAATTAAGTTCTCGAAATTAAACTTCAATCGTTTTGGAAGATATTGTCGCAAGCACAGTAAAGTTGCTCTTAAGGCCCAATCAAAATGATATTTTGCTATAACTGATATTATGCATTGCTAACTTCGGAAATCTGTTGAAATTAAATCCATTCACAATAGAGATTTAGCTGGCGTACATAACTTGATCTAGCCGAAGCATAACTTCAATCGGTTTGAACCTAGTTAAGACCTTGCCAATCCGAACTTCTCATAGAATTTCGTGATTGATTGACACCCAAACCTTATCCAGATAGAAAAAAAAACCTATGAACATGGTCCTATAGTGTCGTGTTGGGGTTGATCTCAGCTTGATAATTCTAGACCTGGGAGTTCAAACTTAGTTGCAGTAAGTCGCTGCAGGGCCTGGAATGTGATAATATTATGCAAAAGGGTCTCGGTAACAGTCCAAATAAGAAGGAGAATAAATAATAAATATAAAAGCAAAATAAGAGGAAGTGAAATGATGGGAGGAGCTAATGGAGCTCCTCAGAGCTAAAAAAACAAGAGAAACAAGATCTGAGATGAAGGCAAATACATGGGTTAATTGCGGTATCAGTTGATTTCAGTGTTTCAATCATCCACTGTAAATGGTAAAATCTGATCACTAGCACTAGTAATACCCGGGTTCTGAACAAGATGATGTTCGGTATTTATGAAATCTTATTTTGATATAGATAATGTGTTGTACTTAAGTATCATACGAGAAACATTCGAGAATTTGGATCGCGAACATGAGACATTACCCGCTTTTCACGGTGATAATACCAGACAAGTAGCTTCGACTCGCTGGGAAAATACATAGTAGCTATATGTTAATTAAATATTTAGTTGGTATTTTGGTTAGGTTTGACTAGTTTAGTTTTGGTTACATATTCCATAATTCAATAATTGTTTGTTGTGGTTTTCACAATTTTACTAATAAAGTATTATATTTTCATCGTGTTTTGTGTTATTTCGTTAGCATTAACCAAACTTTACTTCTTAAACGTTTCGTATAATACTTGAGTACCTAATGTGTTTCCACAAAATGACTAAAGAAAAGTATGCATCACTGAACTTTTGGCATTACTTTTGGTCGTTCTGCTATGCTAATCAAGGGGTCGGAGATAATTCGTGATGATTCGAAGCATGTTTGGCGTCATACAGTACTGTCTCCAAACTCCTTTAAGATTTCCAAAACCTTTACAGATGCTGAACAAGATGAAAAACTTAGCCACAAGTGGACATAGATTGTCTGGGCCAATTCCTCTTCCCTTCTATCCCACAATGGTTACAGTTGTTTTTATATTTTCTTTTATTTGCTATTTAAATCAACCATTCTTGTTTTTGCTTCAGACTTTGAACCCGTGGCCTATATTTAACCCCCCCCCCGTGTTTACGTATCCAATAAAGATATTGGTCGTTTGTCAGTTTCTTCCTGTTCATTAGTTCGTTATAGGCTGATTCATAATGACATTTCACTGTTACCGAGACTTAGCTAGCGCTAAATTTGGCAATCAGTTGAAACCCAACCCGTTCGCACTAGAGTTTTATCTAGTTTCCAAAATTAGATCCAGCCAAAACTAAAGTTCAGTCGATTAGAAATTAGTTTTGACCAAGCCAATCTTCTTCTTCTTCTTCTTCTTGTTTGGATTAATAGGGAGATGCTCTCGCATAACCTCCTTACCGGAATAAAATCCCGAGCCCTGCAATGTGTTGTTACAGCAAGGTTTTAACTCTGGGTCTCGTATTGCCAATCTTAGGTCAAACCCACTGCACCACTAGAGGACAACTTGGGCCGAGCAAATCCAATTTTTTCTTTAAATTCTCTGATTGGCTAATGGCTGAACCTTATCCAGACAGAGAAAACAGTGTAATCAAAGAAGAAGTGATAAAGAAGAAGTGACTTATTCGGAGGGGCTACTGGAACTCCTCTGGGTTCAAGATTATCAACGAGGCACGAGGAACAAGGACTATATGAGAATTGAGATAAAAAGAATTATACGGAGTAATTATGGTATTTGTTGAATTTAGTTTCTAAATTAACCAGGACAACTGGGACCGAGCAAATCCGAATTTTTCTTTAAATTTTCCGATTGGCTAATGCCTGAAACTTATCCAGATAGAGAAAACAGTGTAATCAAAGAAGAAGTGGTAAAGAAGAAGTGATGTATTCGGAGGAGCTACTGGTACCTCTCTGGGCTCAAGATTATCTATAAGGCATGAGGAACAAGGACAATATGAGAATTGAGATAAAGAGAATTACGTGGGGTAATTATGGTATTGGTTGAATTCAGTTTCTAAATTAACCATTGCAATGGTAAAATCTGATCGCTGGAATCTGTTTATACCAGATATCGGAACAGGACGCATTTAAGTACTAGCAAAACTATATTGTGAACGTGCCTTATGCAATATTATGTTTGAACATCAGTTGTGAGAATTAGATGCCGAAACAGGTGGTAGTTACCTCACTGCCGCGATCGTGGCATTTCTTTCAGAAATTGATAGAGCTGGAAATATTGTTGCGAGAAAAACTACATAAACGTATGATAAGTTATAAAAATAAGCAAATCTGAATAATGAAATAGCTTGTGTGCGAAACTGCCGTTTACGATGAAACAATCTGGCAATCAGGCCAGTATCCAGGGGAGAAGTATACCCAGACTGAACTCCCCCTCCCTCCAAAATGTTGGTCCAACTCCTACAAAAGTATCAAAAACACAAATACATCAATTTTTGTTGCGCTTTGTAATCTTTTTGTATACCCCCTACCCAAAAACAATCCTTATGAAAAATCATGGGTATGACCCGGCTGGCAGCAATAGTGAATATCTTGCCTTTAGTTTTGTAACTGTCGAAAATATCCTCCATCAAATGTACGCGAGTAGTCTGAATGACTACTCATATTGTACATTTGGACGAAATAATTACCATATCGTTTTGTTCTTGCTTTAACGGGAACTAACTTATCTTGCTTTCTCGTTCTTGATGGTAGAGGTTGATCAGGTAGAATATCAAGGTGCTGAGATTTAGAAAGCAAGAACTTTCCAAAACTCATTATCATAGTTTCATACCGGCTTTGGAGTGATGGCAGTCCTAGCACTTCCAGAGCCTTTTCGTAGGGGATGTCACGGCGGCCCAAGATGATCGTTACCGCTCGCTTCTGAATCGATTCAAGCTCCTGACAAAGATACACTGTTCTAAGTGCTCAGGGCACCCAAACAGGGCACGCATATTCCAGAACGGGGCGGACATACGCTATGTATGCATACTTAATACTCTCTGTGTCCGCACTGAACCTACGCATACCGTTTAAAGTCTGTAGACTAGCGTTTGCAGTTTTAATCACGTTTTCAATAGGTGCGGCAAAGCTGAAGTAATTGGAGAAAAGTAACTCCAAGGATTTTGATACTGTTTGTTAGAAGGAATGGAACATTTGGCTCCATAACATCACTTTTTAGCGGACTAAACCGCACTATCTTCGACTTGTTCGCATTAATCATAAAGCATGGTATTTCTTTCAAAGATATGGAGGCGGGGATGGTATTCCCTTCAAAGATATGGAGGCGGGGATGGAATAGAGCTTTATGGATCACGACTGCAGCGTTAGCTGCAACCTAGTAAAGAGCGAACCACAGCCCATAGCTAACCGAAAGTTAAAAAAACTCGAAAAGTGTCTAGAGATAAACTACCTAGTGAAAAAAATGCCACTTGACATTGATCCACTAGTAGTAATACTATTTCGATTTGTTTTAAAAACAAAATTTTATGGGGGAAAGAAATTTATTGAGATTTCAAAAAAGCCTACAACCCTTTAAAAATGGCGTCAAATCCAAACGAAAATTATACTATTGAAATCAGCATAGTCGAAAATCTTGTACAGGGAAATAACAGTCCCCCTCCTTGAACAACAATGAAAATCACTTTTTGCATGGGTAGCACTGATCCGTCTCCCGTTTTTTTTTTTCGTTTTTTTTTAGCAGGGCTAAGGGGTGACAAAAACATTATAAAGAGATGTTTAATAGCTCACTCGAACGGAAATTAAGCTTCCTAGTGCTCTTTTAAAGCGATAAAATAGATTGGAGGGCAAATAGCTCCCCCTACCGACAAGCCCCTCCCCCCTGAGTCTTCCAATCAAAATTTTGAGAAACCATTTTGTTCAACATAGTTAAAAGGTCCAATATCTATGGTTTTTGTGATGATATCGCCCTCCATAGTCCCTGGGGAAAGGCATGTGCACTGTATTGGTACCGGACGTATCGATATCACGCGCATCGGTATGGTCGCATTATTATTGGGCGTTTTGGTATTCGGCAGGTATCGGGATCGGGCATATCAGTATCGGGTGTTTTTTTTTTTCGATCATGGTTTTCCCGTATTTGCAACGTTTTCTATGGTTTCCCAATATTTGAAACCAAATTTGTCCAAAGATCATGGTTTTCCCGTATTTCCAACGTTTTCTATGGTTTCCCAATATTTGAAACCAAATTTGTCCAAGACCCCATAAGAAATGGCAACAGATCAAATAAAAAGTACGCCATTAGAATTAGCATGGTCGGAAAACAAGTATAAGAGGATCCAGGGGAAGAAAATCCAGGGGGGCCCGGGCTCCAAAATCATTTTGGCCCCCTAAATCCATATTTTTCTGTTTTAAGTAAACTTGTCAATTTTGTCAATTATTGGTGCCCAGGTCACATTGCCCCCCCCCCAAAAAAAAAAAAAAAATGATAATTACAAGTTGTAGATTGTAATTATCAATGATTTATTTTTCTGCTCACTTCCGTTTTTTTCTTTTTTCTGGCTTTTTTCACCGGAACATTCTGCAAATATACTGTTTCTACTGTATTGTCACAAGGGAAATAAATAGCAGGGAAAGTATTATCAATATTTGGCTTTTTTGCTCATTTGTGTTTTTTTCTGTTTTTTGTAGCTTTTTTCACCGGAACATTCTGCAAATATACTGTTTCTACTATATTATCACAAGGGGCATAGAGAGCAGTGTAGGGACAATGACTTGGGCATCAGAATTTCCACACCTTAGAAAAGTTGTTCGTTTAACTTTGTAAATGTTGCGTAAAACGATATTGAAAAAAAATATAATTTGGTTCATCTTCTAGTCACTGAAAGTTTTGGTTCACATTCTAGCCGTGGAACAGCAGTAACTTTAGCGTAAACCAGTATAAGGTCACAAACACTCTTCCTTTACCTCCTGGAGAAAGGGACTAGCAGCTAACAGAAGGGGGGGTATATTTCTTTCAGATATAAAATGTCTAGCCTACCATATACTGCATCATCAAACTTATTCAGTCGTTTTCTATCAATATCATTTGTTAAACTTCAAAATTAATTAAATACTAAATACTAAGTTTCTGATAAGCTGAGTAGGGAAAGAAAATGAAAAAAAAATAATTATATATATAAAAAAAAACAAAAAATTAAAAAGGTAGGACGGTACATGAGAAGCACAGTGGTAACAGCTCCCCTCATTTCTCTTGGGTGGCACCTTCTGGTGCCGTGTCTCAAATGGAAACGATGAGGCTATTGGGATAGCAATAAGAGTGATGTAAAATGACTCATTTGAAAGCTATTGCTCATATATACGTGTGTTTTTTTTTTATCAATTTTACCATTCGTAAGTGCGATATAGCACTGAAAACAACACTTTTGGTGCAACTTCATAAGTGGAAAAGCTCTGAAGTACAAAACAGATACTATTCTAATAGTTTAATCTCAGAGCCCTTAACTGGAGGTTTACAAGAACCTCTCCCGTACACTCCCCTTCCCAGCCCCCTTAATAAGTTTCATAAATCGTCTGCTTATCAGTAAGCTACTGAAACATTAGCAGGCTACCACACCATCGTAGATAGATGTTTAATGGCTGAATTAAAACCTATCGTTTATATTGGATAGGCTTTTAAAAATTCTATTAGATTTCACAAATTTCAATGTTAAATAGTTTCTGGGAAGAATTTTCAGTGAACTCTTTGTCATGGTTGAAGCTGCAACCTTATCTCTTCTTTTTTTCCAGGCCTAGCGGGCTACTATACCATCATAGAGAGATGCTCAAGAGCTCATTCAAAAGCTATTTCTCATATCTACGTGGTCTATATTAATTCCACCTGAAAGTGCAATATAGGACGAAAAAAGGCACTTTTTATACAGTTTCTCTAGGGGTGGGGCTAGCGGACTACCAGAACATCTTAGATAGATTTTTGATAGCTCATTTAAAATATACTGCTCATATCTATGTTCTTCCTATAACTTCCACCATTTACAAGTTTCAAATGGAACTAAAAACGGCACTTTAGTGCCCTGTCTCAAATGGAAAAGCTGGGAATAGTGGGCAACCAGAACTTTTTAGAGTGATGTTTAATGGCTCATTTGAGAACTTATGCTCATATCTACGTGCTTTTGATCAATCCTATCATTCGTAAGTTCAATATAGCACTGAAAACAACACTTTTGGTGCCATTTCTATAGTGGAAAATCTTGGAGGCATAAAACGGTAATTATGGTCCAAAACTCTTAACTGGAGGTTTGTAAGAACAGCTCCCGCAAATTCCTCCTCCTGGTCTCCTTAACATGCTACACATTTGAAGTCCGACAAACACCAATACATTAAATTACATTATTAGAGGCGTGGTTCTATTAACACAGCGCTGGACTTCAAATTAGATTATCATGCGTTCGATTCCACCTTGAATTTCTTTTTCAATCATGGTTTGTCCCTTCTTATGATTACTTTTCAGAAAATCCACTATTTTTGCAAATGTGATGCACTCATTTTTAAAGCATATCCTGGGAAGGCTAATTTTAAACCTATTACCCCTATCTGCGGGCTTTTTATCAATCTTACCACCCAAAAGTGCCATATAGCAGTAAAAACGGTACTTTTGTTACCACTTCTTATTTGGAAGAGTTTAGAAGCATAAAACGGTACCATTGCAATAATTATGCCCCAGAGCCCTTTACTGGAAGTTTATAAGAACGTCTCACATATACTCCTACTTCAGACCCTCTTAGTTTAATGAATCGCCTACTCATCTTAAAAGTAAAAGATTATTGCGAATACAAATTAACTAAAACTAAAAATCTACCAAACAGTTTTGAATTGAATGTTCAAACTTCATTTTGGAATGAAGCCGGTGTACTAGTTCTAACGGCAGTAATCGAGGGGAAGGGGCATCCTTGTCCCCTTTGTTTTTTGCTCAGGACATCCTTGTCCCCTTTGTTTTTTGCTCATGTCTAGGTTTTTATTGGTCATTTCACAGGAAAAGAAAATTGATTTAAGAAAATGGGGGAAACAACTGAAAGTGTACTTTCTGGGAATGTGCTATCAAGTAAAATTTACAAAAAGTGATTAGGTATATATATATATATATATATATATATATATATATATATACATATATATATATATATATATATATATATATATATATATATATATATATATATATATATATATATATATATATATATATATATATATATATATATATATATATATATATATATTTATATATATATATATATATAAGTTTTTAAATGACCCCTTAAACAACTCTCTTTTGTTACAGGTGTCTTCTAGTTTCTGCTTGTCAGTAGGTGATTTATATTACCCTGTCTTCATTATGGCTTTTTCAGGCGAAGTCGGCCGAGTAAAAACAGCTTTTTGCCCATCGAAAAACAAATGTTCCTGAAAAATATGTATTGTTTTGTTAAGTATGAATAATAAACTTTATGGTATAGACTGGAAGTTCTTTGCAGCTGTCGAGGTTGTATGCAGTATTTTCTAGAGGTGTCTTTTCTCCCCTGGATCGGCGATAATTAGAAATTATGTTAAAAATAAGTTTTCAATTGAAACTAAGGAGTGATATTAAAACTTAAAACGAGCGTACATTATTCCGTATAAATAAGAAAGACCATGGCAGTGTTGTTTCTACATTAAATTTAATCAAAACGAACAAATATTAATTAAAAAAAATAATATTTTATGTTTAAATAATATAAGCCTAATTAATATATATCAATGAAACTAGCACAAATCAATCAACTAATTATGTCTCTCTATGCTTTTAGGATTATAGAAAACTAGGTCTTTACTGAAAACACAAAATAATATAGGATTTTGGTACAGTAAAAGCAAACCCATTAAGGACACTTTTTACAGAATAAAAATATTATCAATCTCTTTTAAAATCAATCCCTTTTAAGATAAAGCAACAATCCATTTTATGATTGTTGCTTTTTTACGTTTAATTTGGCATCGTTTCCGCACAATGGCTCATTTCAATGACCAGCTCTCTTTCTGGTTATGAAAAGGACACGTCATGATTAGCCTGTACACAAGTTCGAAGTGAAGCCATCTTGATAGTGTTAGGGCTATAGACTAGCTTTAGAATTTGTATCACAGCTTGAAATTCACTGTTGTATAGAGAGAAATAATCGGATTTCCAGAGTTCATGTTATGTCTTATTTGATCTTCATTTCAAGTAATACTAAAGCATATTTCTTACAATTTAAGATTGTATATTACTCACCATTGGTATTATAGCTAGCGAGACCAAAATGCTACCTGATAAATCAATCCAATATTTCTGTATGTTGTTCAAGTAGATCGTGGCTGTTAAAAAAATATTTAATTTAACCCTTATGTTATGATAATGTTGGTTGTATACTGAAAGTTACTGATGTCATAACTGGTGTAAGACTATAAAAGCCTTATAAATCCGTTTACTGTTATCAGGCTACATGCTCACTTTTGACTCCCAAATCAATATTCATTTTTTTATGCTTGACTTTTGTGTTTTCAGTAAAGCGCTAACTTTCTATAATCCTAAAAGCATAGGGAGACATAATTAGTTGGTTTGTTTGTACTTGTTTTTTTTTTACACTTTTGGATATGCTGTGAAATAATAATTTTTGCCTGTTTTAAGTTTTGACCTCGCTCTTTACTTCCCTCGGAAAAATGTTGTTCTTTTTTAAGTTAATACATATGTATCGTCTTGTAACCTTGCTACATCATTGAGACCTCTCCCTCGAATCCAAGGATGGTAAGCTGTATTGTAACAGTGGTAAGGGAGAAAAACCACCAAAGGAGAAAACTTACTGCAGAAAAGTGGCTAAATATGATGCCAAAAATAAGACAAGTACCAAAGTAAATGTTTGAAATCATAAATATGCTGTCACAGTGTTGAAAAAGTATTTAGCGGTGGTTTGTCACATGTTTAAAATTAGTGAAACCAAACAAAGATCACAGAAAATATCAATTTCACACTTAAAAGAGAAAAGTAGAGTCTTGAAAGGTAGCTGGAAATTTTTAATTTGAATCTATTTAATTATTTAAACAAACCAGGGGCTGCACAGTACAGCTATAGGTGAACAAACTTTCGATTTTCTTGTCATGCCAGGCCTACATTAGATGCTATATCTCTGGAACGGTTTTATGCTAAACAGCAAGATTTTAAATGTTATTAGATTAATTAATGGTAAAAGTGAACGGCTGAGCTAATCTATGAACTGCTGTCACTGCAATAATTGTCATAAAAATTTTTTTGCTGTGTCATATTTTTCCTATCATAAATTTTTGTTATAAAACAAATTGTTGAGACAAGGTTTCCGGTGTCGTGAACTGTCCATGCATTACAAATTAATAAAAAAAAAAAAAAAAAAAAAAACAGATATATTCTAACAAATAAAATAAATTTAACATTATAGAGTAGAATATTGTTATTCAGTGGGGTGAAAGAGAGATTACTAGCTAGGTGGGGGTGCCCACTTTCCACCATCTGTTGTTCATCTCAGTACGCCAAGTATGCCGCAGAGTTTTTGGAAGTGGATGCTCCTCGAATGTCCTGGACTTTCCTTGTTACAAAATGTGCTTTAATTCCATTGGAATATTTCTACGACTTTTTTTTGCAAACCATATATATTAAATTTTATTTCCTGAGATAAAAATAACCCCCTTTTAAAACCGACTTAGCAAATGTTTCGGGTTAATTATTGATGAGCGATAAACCTGTACAGAAGGAGGTGTGATAGCTGCAGAGACAAATAATTTGTCTTTTAAAATCATCGGATTGGTTCTTCTGTAAGAAATATTGAGTCAATAAAAAGAATAGAACATTTTAGAATAACGACATTTTTTACATGTAAACTCTCTGTTTGTGTGGTGGAAATCCTTATCTATTTATTTTCGATTCAAGCTTTTCAAGGTTACCATGGAGGGGGGAGAGGGCTCTTCAATGCATCAAAAGACAGGTTGAAAGGTTTTAATAACATGAAGTTATTGGGAATTCCCGGATTAGCTCTTATTGTGCTGATCCGTGTTAGTGCACACTTCAACCTATCCATCAGAGGTGTTACGTATACTTAAAGATTCTAAGCAACAGCGCTCCCAGGAATTTTGCACACGGTTAAGCGTTCAGATATTCCGTTACAGGAAAATCGATACTTGGGTATGGTCTTATCTCATCTTCTACATGATTTAGAGGCTCACCCTCGAACTGCACCAGAATGAGGTTGGAATGTAGCAAATATAGAATTGTTTACTATAACAAATCGCAATTTTTCTTGTTCGGTATTTTCGTTGTTAGAAAACAGTGAAAACTACTAAAATTAGGAGAAATGTTATATTTTTCTATATTATTCAGGACATTTTCTTACACTGTAGGTCAACTGAGGACCACCCCTAAGGGTGCACACAAGAAGGAAACTTCAAATAAGCTATTAGTCTTTGGTTTTTCAATCAACATGCATTTTCTGTAATGTATTTTTACCACCCGTAAATTTCATTTCTGTGGCCCGTTTTCGTCTTTATTTTTTTCTTAATATATTTATAGAAAATCTGCGAATACGATAAAAATATGGTTTTTTTTTGTTTTCTAACACAGTAACATAGTAAGATCAGTTGCAGGGGCAGATACAGAATTAATGTTAGGGGAAAAGGCATCAATAAAGATGTGGCTCCCACAGCGGTATTTTTTGCCCTTCAACCCATGTTATTAATGCGACTTTCGACCTTCTGGTGGTGGGGGGGCTAAAAATACCCTTGGATCTGCCCCTGCTCGGTTACAGTGCAACCGTGTTCGGTGGGATCCGGTTACCTGAGTTTTCTTTAGCCTCTGGAAAATTATTAATTATCTCATCCCAATTGATTGCTTCTTGTTTTTCGCGTTCAATGCTCATTAACGCTAAATCATTCATTTGCTCTTGGCATAAAGTCAATCTGGCATTTCTTACTAATTGATTTAGGTGCTGAACAACCCCCTCCCTCAGCACTGAAGAAGTGACTACAGCGGTGACAAAGTTGAAAAATGGACTTGCATCTGGAGTCGATGGGATCATGGCAGAGATGCTGAAGACATCCCTTTGAGCCGGTATGACTGTTTGGACTGCTCTCCTAGTGGTCATCTGGAATAAAAAAAAAACAGTCCCAAAAGATTGGACCAGGGGCATACTGGTCAAACTCTTCAAGAACGGCGATGCGCTAATCTGTGACCTGGTAGGTCTTGCTCTGATCTTATTTTCATTCTTAGACTAATGGAAGAGTCCAGGCAAAGGGACAAAGAAAATACCCTTGCTTCATTTATTTTGAAAAGGGGTTCGCTTCTGTTGATCGAAAGGTTTTATGGAAGATTTTGAATGATTACAGATTACCTAATAAATCAGTCTAGATGAAAACCAAACTCTAAGAATGAATGTTGTGTGCCCACGGAAAATGAGGGTACCCCTTTCTTCAAGATAATGTCTGGTGTCAAACAGGGATGCGTCATATCCCCATTCCTGTTTCTTATTGTTACGGACTACATTCTAAGGCAGTCTTTAGACTTTCGAGTGAAGTTTTAGAGCCGACAGATCTCTGACCTGGACTTTGCTGACGACGTTATTCTTCTCGAAGAATCGAAACAGCGACTATAGCCGCTGCTACTTGACGTCATAGATGAAAAAATAAAAAGTTGGGTTAACAGTGAAGGTTAGTAAGACAAAGGGTATGATTAAATCTTACTCTATACTGACACTGAAATGCAAAGATAAAGCAATTGAACAGGTCAGTGAATTTAAGTACCTCGGGAGTTGGATTGAATATAATGATGAAATAACCAACGAAATATAGATGAGGATTGGACAAGTTATGTCGGCATTTAATACGTTGAAACTAATCTTGCGCAATCGGAAATACCCTATGTGCTTGAAGGATAGGACAGGAAATGTCCTATTCGCCTCATGAATAACAATGTGATGCGCATTCTCCTCTATACAAGTGAATGCTGGAACCTAAATGTCTAACTGGAGAAACGCGTCCTAGCCTTTAATACATGTGCCTTAGAAGAATACTGAACACGAATATTGGAATTTTCCGAAACCGGTCAGCCACTACTTACTGACCTTTTGAAACGTGGGAGATAGACGTACGTTGGCAACGTCCTTCGTATGCCAGAGTATCGGCTTTCATGAGCATTTTATGAGTGGTGCCCTGAAGGGAGGTGCAATAGATTTCGTCCAAGACACACCTTGCTACGGCAGTATGAACAGGATGTGAGTAGAGGGGAGATGTCTCTCCAACCGCAGTGGGAGGAAGTCGTGACTGCAGTTAAGCTCCGTGATATCTGTCAAGGTTTTGTAGACGCCCTATGTAGAATTCCTGGCTGTGGAGGATCCAAGGTCTAAGGTAAACGGCCCCTCATTACTAGTCACCGACACCGCAATTGTGAATACCATTTAATAGGCAACTCTTGCGCTTGTGAAGACCCTTTCATCTCCGCATTCCGTAAGTAATTCTAAGACATCTATAAGTTCACTCAAGGAAATGTGTCGGTGTGGAGGTATTTTTTTCATATCTCGAAGTTTGCGGAACAACTGAAAAGGATCTAAATCAACGCAATATCTTACTTTTGTTGCTCCTTACTTTTATTTTCAAGGCATGGTGATGAAGATAGAGGAAAAATGAAAGTATTGGATTCAATTTGCTTATAATTACTGCCAACTGTGACGACTACTTTATTTTGATAGAAACAAAATTTCAAAAATTACAAAATTGCTAAAGCTGTTAGGTTATTTATTTGAAATTTTGTGCCCCTAAAATTTCTGCACCAAGGGAAAGTGCCTCTCTTTGCCCTCTCCCCCCACTTACACTATTAATAATCCGATCACTCTATTTAGGGTTTAACAAGGTGATAAGAAAAATGGTAATATTTAATATCCTATTCTTTATTTGAGTATCTTATCCAAACTTTTTACGACCTTCCGAGCGGTCGCGTCAAAAGACCAATGCACATTATGAATGCACCAGATTCTGCCATAATTCTGCATGTCATTTCAAATGATCCATTGCAAAATATTGTATCCTTTATCTCGAATCATGACTAGAAATTCTGAAGGCGGGGATCGGTTCTTACCAATAAGGTAGGTTTGGAACAGTAATTATCATTTTGAAAGGTTTTGACTTCACATACATTTTTTGTCTTTCCACGGAAGGGGTGCCACTACCCTTTCTTATTTTTGAATAACCTTGAAGTAAGGAGAGTTTTCCATTAAGAATGGTCAGGTATTGAGTTTTGAGAGTTTCGTAAAAAAGTGTGGGTTTATTTTCTACGTAAAAACTGTCGTGGGTTATAACTAAAGACTTCAAAAATCTACATTGCCTTAGTTTTTGACCGCAGACCAATTATCACAGCCGAACGTGTCAACAAGACTCAAAGCCATCTCCCAGATCTGAACCTCCCGTCAAACCACACTACAGAATTTTCTAGACCTTTGGCGAGGCTCTTGCCTTTCTTAGCCGGTCTCAACCAGAACCTACTATCTGTAAAAAAAAAAGAAAAAAGAATTATTCTGAGGTAAGTAGAGGCATCCCTTAAACCATGTTCTGGTGAGGCCAGTGTTACAGTCAGAACGTTTATGCCTGTTATCCTTCTGAGATATGACTTGGTATCTATAGGAGCTAAAAACATATTTTAACCTGTTTTCGAAAGCCCAAAACAGTTAAAAACTGAATAGAATTAAAAAACTACGTCCAACAGAAAACGGAGTGATAAAAGACGGGAAGAAAATGGACTTCAAGAGACCCAGTGAAGAAAATATATGTCTTCATCTGTTTCAACTGTTCCAAAAATGGAAAAAAATCCCTATTTTGCACTTTTCTTGACAGCTTGAAAAATAAAGATAGTGGTTTAGGAAGAAAAAATCCCAAAGGTGTCGTTTCAGAGTTCATACGTAGCACCAAAAATTAACCAAGCCTTTTTCAAGAATTAATATCCAGACATCAATAGCATTACCAAACTCCTTACAAAATGACGGCAAATTTGGATCGTCACATCTATTGCTGATCTCTTAAAAAACCGCAACCTCATTGCATTACAGGGCTTAATAGCATAAATGCTGAGTCAAACATTATAAAGGAGTAGACTCCAGTTCAAAGGACATATATCTCATTACGGGGGGATGGGGTTTTAAATCTGATCAAATATTTTACACACGATAACCCTCCGAACTTGGCTCAATGCTGTTTCAAATGTGTGTGTAAAAGGGGTCATTGATATTGTTGAATTAGAAGTATAACTCAAAGTCTCATTAAAAATACTGGCAGTTCAACACCGCAAAGCTTTTAGTTGAACCACTTCTGAGATAATCAGTCTTCGGCTTTTTGCTTGAAAAGGAGAAACAATAATTATTCATCAAAAGGAACATGATTAAATTATTCATCTTATACAAAACCTTAGGCAGCACCTACTATGAAAGCCCTAAAGAGCTTTTGGAAATCTTTTTTTTTATACAAGATATCATAAAAATATAATTAGGCCAATAATTCCTTATACTTTTTATATGATTCACATATCTTTTGGCATCTTTTTTTTAATCCCACCTCAAATGAAGTTCCTGCATAATCACCTGTGTGTCAGTCTTGAAAAGAAAATACAAAATGGATGTATTATTTTTCATATTGAGGGAGAAGTCCAGACTTTGGTATTATCTTTTAATGTCCCTTTGGTATTATAACATTAGTAGGTAACACATAGTAACTATGATACACAGTAATTCCGTACTCCTTAATATCACATTATGTACGAAGATAAAATATCCCACGCAGGCCTTTTGTGGGAAACAATTCTTCTATTGTTCTCCAAAATAGACTTTTGCGGGCGCTAGTGATTCACTTAGCCCCCTTCTAACCTATTACTTCAGTTGGCTCTAAAATAAGCTTAATCGTCCAGTGAAATGTTCCAGGGATTCCTGGGGCAATTTTAATTGACGGTTCTGATATTCAAGGGACACTCTGTTATAATTGCATGAGTAAGCTGCACAGAACCACTTATCGGGTAAGTAGGGAAAGAAGTAAAAGGGATAATATTCAGACACATTTTTGGGAATTTTTCTCATTTTTTGGAATACTAGGATAAAATGGATTAATTCTAAACAATAGTAGACCGGTGGCATTTTTCTAAACTGCGGTGCAACGGATCTTGTTTGGGAATTATTCGAATAGAAGAGCAAAAGTTGAGATTTTAGAGTAGATGACTATCACATCATATCGTATAAAACCTTACCATCTACAAGCCTCAATAACAGCCATGACCAGTCTCTATATTATCGTCCAAATTGTGTGGTGGTCACTTTTTTTTTAAGAGTGAGTAGTGAGCAATTTCCAATAAATTTCTGTACTACAATTTCAATTTATTCTTTAGATTTCACTTTTACGCATTCGGACCACATTTACATGAATATTGCGTTTTAGAATACCAGAATCGTTAGATTAAAGGAAAAATTGCTTGAAAACAATACCTTTGAGATCAGATTAAATCAAAATGATGCTATCTTATTGCCTTATATACTACGCCATCCGATTGAATGCAGGCAAAAAACATAATAATCTTATGCTTGCTATACAAAATAGTACGAAATAAATTTTATGAAATAGAGTGTCTAAATTGAAATCTAGAATAAAAAACAAACAAAGCTTCTTAAGATTGGAATAGCCCTGCATATCTTGATTATTTTGTCATTTTGAAAATTTATCACATGATTAAAATATTTTTCAGTCACTAGATTTTTTTTGTAGGTGATCCCTTCTTTCCCTTGTGTTTTGATCAGATTGATGGAAAATGAATTTTCACGCGTGACCCTAAACAAGCGGTCTTTAACGTGATCGTTCCCTCTGTGCGATTACAGAACATATACAAAATCTAAACTTTAAAGAAGGCCCTAAAAACAATTCTGAGATCCTAAATGAGTTAAAAAATTGCATTTTTTTTCTACGAAATTCATAATGATCATCTGTCAAATGAACTGAAAAAGAGGTGGAAAAAGTGAGCTGACACGAAATTTACTATGCTAATTAAAATAAGTGTATATACTATTTAAGGAAATCCGAGTCGGTCCGCTTTTGAGTTTAGTTTATTGAGGGACAACGGGAAGTCAACAATCGCTAGTCAATCCAATTTACAAATCTATCCAAAAGGTACATCTCACTTCAGTTGAAACAAGTTGGATCCGAACCTCCCCCACATTTACCCTTCGCATGTACTATTGAGAGCAAACCTAAAACTGTGCTAAAAACAATGTTAAATACATATAGGAATATGTATGAATTTTTATTCGTGCCGAGGGGGGATCAGAGTTTGAAAAAGCGAATTATATAGAAAAGACATTAACCTTTAGGATAAATTGTAAAAACGTCAAAATGCCAGGGGACTCGCAATCTGAACAAAATCTGTCTTTATTTATATCTTGGGCTTAAGAATCAGAACTGTTTTTTCCCAAATTGTCGACTTTAAACATATTTCAACCATTCGTAAGGGAGCCACTTGCCCCTCCCTCTTCATTGATGTATCAATGATTCATGGTTTTACATCCTGCACTTATTTTATTTGGGATTTTAAGAAGTTAAGTGTATAATCAATTAAAACCAAAATTAAACCACATGTCTATTTTTCCTTACCACTTCCAGTTATTATGCATGCCTTTTAAACCGTAAGTGGACATTGTGACACAGCAACGCCCACATTTTCGAGTTGTAACTGAAGTCGAACCCACCCATAGGAAAAACCGTAAGGCCGTGTACTTTTTCTGTTGGTGTAAGGCGAGAGTATTTAGGTTTGTTTATCCTCAAAGTTTGCCTGAATAAATTTGCTCTTTCAAATTAGTTTTTCTTACGGTACAAAAAGTTATGACACAGAGGAAGACAGTGGCATAGAGAACGAATGTGCACACCAACTTCAAACTAGAGAGGTATATCACATCCCATACATATACGAGGCCCAACTCAGCATTTTTTTTCGGGGGGTACCAACAGGATTTTTTTTTCAGGAGGATCAAGATTGTATTTGTATTTGAGAACAATTTGTGAGTCGGAGAATTTTTTTTGTTCTTTAGATAAAATTGCTAGTCTTTTTACCTGCATTCTTACGACCAATTTACGAATCGAGAAATATTTTAAGTGAGGAGGGTTCGAAATCGGAAGCCCCCGCTGGATATGGCTTTATTGACATTAAAATAAGTTTGGAGATAAGGGCACGTATCGGAGATCCTTGGGGTATGGCCCTTTGAAACTTCCCCTGAAGTTTATGTCGTAACTTCCTAAAAGACTAGTATAATTTGTCTGCTGTTAAATTCCTCCATGAATTTAACCACCCTCACTCCCAGAGTGTATGTCAATCCGAAAGAAATATAAGTAAACAGGCATGCTATCAACTGGTCCCGTTTCAACTCGTTTCTAATGATTTTTAAGTTTCAAATGTTTATCTACTGGTCACTTTTATTCAAAACTTTTAAATGATTTTTTTTTCTTTTTTCCAAATCAACTGCAATTTTTTTTAATACTTTGTGTAGTCATTGTTTCCCTTATTATCAAATTTATTCCCAATGATATCAAATAGCAATAGAATTAAATTGATGATATTTTACATTTTCTCGGGGAAAAAGAAAAGTTTATTAGCTAATGTTAGACAGTTTGAAATTCGACAGAGAAATAAAGAAAATAATAAGATTCTCAAGATTGAACTAAATCGAAACAGGAGTGTTACAGCCAAAATCTTTAATAAATTAAATACAGACTGAATTTTGGTATTAGCTCGTAATATGCAAAATATGTTTAAATGTTAAACCATTTGACTGGCTGAAGATGTCAAAGCAAAGGCCTGCATGATGTCCAACGATGACGTTGTAAATCCGCTAGTTTGAAAACCCCTCGAAGCTTAGGAATTTATTGTAAAAACTGCCACCAATCATTGTATTGGGAACATTTTTTCAACATTAAAGATGGAAAACAACGTATCTGAAACTAGTTTACCAAAGGTCAAATAAATTTATCTTATACTGTACTTTGCATCCACAGAGGAGACTTCAAGTTTCTTCTTTAAAATTCGTCTACCATTAGTGGGTGATGACATTATCTACAACAATTAGGAAATTTTCAGGATACGTATCTGTTAGCCAGTACACACTCGAGAATTTGGATCTACAGATACGGAGTTGAAACAAGAGAGACGCTTGGGAGGTAAATGTAATTTGGGCTATATATTTGAATATTAGGGGGGTTGACGGTTAAGTATAACGGGGCTGCATGCAAAATATAACCTAACCAAAATACTGACTAAATATTTATTAAAATATAGCCACAATGTAGTTTTCCACTGAGCGGAAGCTACTTGGCTCCGTATACAAACAGCAATAAAACGATTATTATCTGATTTTATGGATCCAAATTCTCGAGTGTGTACTGCCTAACAAATAAGTACCGTTTTCTGAAAAGTTGAACAAAGAAGCAAACGCCAATTGTAAAAAAAACGGTATTACATCAAACTCAGGACAATCTCAAAGACAGATGAGTTAGGGTCGGGGACAAGCAAATACTTTCTTAAATTACATTGCCCTTCTCTTTATCAATGAAATGAAATGAAAAATATGAATAAAAGGCAAAAGTTTGATTTTTACTGTCTTAATTAAAAGTTTTATCCGTTCTTTATATATTCCATTTCATTTTATATATAGCCAGAGACAACCCCATGTGTAGGGGAACCCTGGGTTTGACCCTTCGAAATGTCATGTTTTACTACGATTTCAGTCCATTTTCTTTCCATTCCTTTTCAGTCCATTTCTCCACCGTCACTAATAAACACCCCTTCCCCGAATGTAGTTCAATCTAACAGAAATTAATGTATAAGAATATGCTATTAATCACATTTGCATTTCGTTCTTTTGATGAACAGAGAAATTACGTTTATTTTTGTTTGAAACATATAATCAGAAGAAAAAGGTATTTATATTATAAAAAGACATTATTTTTACTGACGATATTTTCAGTAAAATACTGTTTTAAGCTGCTTTTGTCCCTCGATGATCTATATTCCTCTAAAAATTTTTTAACTTTCAGTTAAACTCTTTTACGGCTTCATCCAGTCATCCCCCCTTCCATTTGATATCAAACATTAATGGACTCTTCCACGAGCAGAAAAATAAGTTTGTTAACTAATGTTAAGCAGTTTTTAGTTCGATAGAAAAACAAAGAGACAATATGGTTATTAAGAATAAATTAAACAGAAGAATTTTTTTTATCATTTACCTGGCGTCCAAAAAAAGATGGCTTTATGCACTACCCCTTTCCTCCCACTCTGACGCTGTTCCTCTAAACATCATAAATCTGATTGTTTTTTTGTTTTTTTTAGATGTAAGTATAGTCATACTTCATACTATAGTCATACTCATACTATAGTTCATGCTATAGTCATGTTCTGACTTTTGACTGTGTTCTGGGAATTATTTTTAAATCTTTTACTTGCTTAGACTAAAAATTACTTATTAAGATGATGTTGTTGCATGCAGGGGGCGCCGATTCACGAAGATGCTCGCGCAGAAGGCAAGGATACCCTTTTCATTGTTTTTAATGAAGCTGTAAAAAAGATATTTCTCTAAGTCTAGGAGGGGTAAAAGAAATCTAGGAGGGAATAAAACCATAGGTAGGGGGACAATCGCCCCCTTTACCCCTAATAATTGACGCACTTGCTAGTGCACGTACTTTATGGACGTGACCATCAAATACAAAAAAGCTAAGCCAGGTATTCTGAATTAGGCTCAAATGAGGCTACTAATGATGATATAATCAAATGATATTAAGGGTCGTATCCACGATTTTTTTTTCGTGGGTTGGGGGGTTAGAGGGCTTACAACATATTTTTTTCGGGGAAGGGGGCTACAAAAACCGCGTCAAAATCTGTTATATTTAGTTTCGTTACGTTTTTTACAAGTCGGGCAAATATTGCTTGGGGGGATACAATCCCCTACCCCCCCTTGATACGGCATTGCAGTGTTACGATCAGATGTAAATAGAAGCGTTACAACGACAAGATCAAGAAAAAGTTTTTACAAGTTTTTCAGTCTAATGAAGATTAATATCGTGGATCAAACAGTTCGTGGTAACGAACTGTAGTAAGGAGCGACCCGGCTCAATAGTAACCAAAACTAAAAAAAATGGAATTTTCATATCAATAGCTACATCAAAAGAATTGCATTTTAATGCTGATTTTAAATATATAAGTTTAATCAAGTTTAGTCTTACCCATCAAAAGTTACGAGCCTGAGAAAATTTGCTTTATTTTAGAAAATAGGGGAAAACAACCCCTAAAAGCCATAGAATCTTAACGAAAATCACACCATTAGATTCAACGTATCAGAGAACCCTGTTGTAGAAGTTTTAAGCTCCTATCTACAAAAATGTAGAATTTTGTATTTTTTGCCAGAAGGCAGATCACCGATGCGTGTTTATTTGTTTTTTTTCCCAGGGGTGATCGTAACGACCCAGTGGTCCTAGAATCTTGCGTGAGGGCTCATTCTAACGGAAATGAAAATTTCTAGTGCCCTTTTTAAGTGACCAAAAAAATTGGAGGGCACCTAGGCCCCCTCCCACGCTAATTATTTTCCCAAAGTCACCAGATCAAAATTCTGAGATAGCCATTTTATTCAGCGAAGTAAAAAAAACCTTATAACTATGTCTTTGGGGACGACTTACTCCCCCACAGTCCCCGTGGGAGGGGCCACAAGTTACAAACTTTGACCAGTGCTTACATATAGTAATGGTTATTTGGAAGTGTACAGAAGTTTTCAGAGGGATTTATAGGTTGGGGGGGGAGGAGTTGAGAAGAGGGGAATATGTTTGGGGAACTATTCTTGGAGGAATATGTCATGGGGGAAGAAAATTTTCATGAAGGGAGCGCAGGATTATCTAGCATTATTTAAAAAAATACAATGAAAAAATAAATATGAAAAAGTTTTTTTCAACTGAAAGTAAAGAGAAACATTAAAATTTAAAACGAACAGAAATTATTACGCATATGATGGGCTCACCTCCTCCTAATACCTCGCTCTTTTTAAAGCTAAAGTATTTTTAGTAATTTCAACTATTTATTCTACGGTTTTGTGATTCAGGGGTCATTCTTAAGAAATTGGAACACAATTTAAGCTTTAGTGTAAATAGCGAGGTTCTGACGAGGGGGTGAACCCCTTTGTATACGTAATGAAAACATGAGAATACAGAAGTTCGCTACGTAAGCTAATTTGTAAGTTACGTTTATCTTTTACTAATAAAAACATTCGTAAAAAAATTGAAAGTTCTAGTTGCCTTTTTAAGTAACCAAAAATCGGAGGGCAACTAGGCCTCCTCCCCCGCTCATTTTTTTCTGAAAATCGTTCGATCAAAACTATGAGAAAGCCATTTAGAAAAAAAAATAAACATGCAAATTCCCTTTTAATTATTCATCTGCGGAGAGCCAAAATCAAAACATGCATTGATTCAAAAAAGTTCAGAAATTTTTTTAACGGAAAGTAAGGAGCGACATTAAAACTTAAAACGAACAGAAATTACTTCGTATATGAAAGGAGATGCTTCCTCATCAACGCCCCGCTCTTTACGTTAAAGTTTTTTACTGTTTTAAAAAGTAGAGTTAAGAGAAAGAGTAAAACTTTAGCGTAAAGAGCGGGGCGTTGATGAGGAAGCATCTCTTTCCATATACGAAGTAATTTCTGTTCGTTTTAAGTTTTAATGTCGCTCCTTACTTTCCGTTAAAAAAAAACTTGTTTTTTTTTTATTTATCTTCTACAGTAATGGTAGCAATGATTAAAGAAAGGATATTTTATAACCAAACCATGTTTTCGAACTCCTTTTTTACGTTTTTGTTTGCCACACAGCAAACAGAACCTGAAGCATAGGCCTATATATACATATTAATCTTCAGAGGGACTGGTAAAGATGCCAATTAGGGTGAGAGGGGGTCAATTGTCCCCCCACCCTTAATTCTGAAAAAAAATATTTTTGTCTCAATTTTTAAAAAGTTAAAAAGAAATCCCCCTACATGTTCGCGAATCGGCCCCACTGGGGGGGGTTGTTATTTTGTCTCAACAGGTGGATTAATATAATAAACACAGATAGACCTTAAAATCATAAGATTTTGAGGAGAGGAGGAGGAGGTATATATGTAGCTATCTCAAGAATTTGCCGATTTTTATTTAATGAACAGTTCATTTGCAGAAACGGAAGAGAATAACCTTGTTGTCCTTCAATGAATCAGCATCACGAATTCTCAAGATTGATTATAGATTTTAAAGAGGGAAATGATGAGTCAATAAAGAGTTTGGAAAACAGTAAAAGAATTGTCGTCAGTAACGATTACTCATCACCTAGATAGTTTCTGTGTAATTAGTTCCGGTGAGGTATCGTCGCCATGCATCTTAATAAGCTGATGTAGGATGTCTAATAAACAGTTTAGATTACCAGTCTTTACTATTATTTCCTTTCTAGGAACTGAGGAGCACGTAACTTGAATATTGGTTGTATTTTGGCATCGTGCACCAAGGACGCATGCAAGGTTTTTTTCGGGCGGAGGGTGTATTTCGTTGGGGAAGGGGTGTTTGCAAGAAAATTTACAAAACACATTAAAAATTTGTTTGTATACGTTTTTTTTACTTTTTCACTATTTGGACATTTTTTTTGGAGGGGGGGCTCAAGACCGGTAAGCCTCAACTGGATTCGACTTTGATAGGCACGTACGCAGGATAAAACAACTTTTCTGATAATTTAAATAGAATTTCTCAGAAATTTAAGGTTTTCCGAGGTGCCGAGCCCCAAGCCAGGAATTGAATTTTTTTTTCCAAATAAATGGACATTTGAAAACCAGGATGGAAACTGACCTGAAGAGAAGCAACAAATTAGTCACAAAATGGCAAAACATGAAAACGGAAACGAAAATAGTAAACCTCATATCAAATAAAAGAAACTGTAATTTAATAAATAACCGGAAACAGTGTATGTATGAGAAAATTATATACAGGGCGTCGTAGAGGTGGATCTAGACCAAAATCTTGGAGGGAGGATGATACAAAATGCCATTAACTGACCAAATTGACAAATTTCCTCTAAAAAAGAGTGAAATAAGAAAAAAGTGAAAGAGGGAGCCAGAAAAAACCTGGGAGGGCAGGGCCCTCTGGCCCTCCTGGATCCGCCGGTGATCTGTCGACTCTGAAGCGATACATGTCTGAAGTGACAGAGGATACCAGAGATGATCCGCTGCCTCCATACGCTAATTTCTGTTTAATTCCAGAAAAAAATCTCAGCACTAGATATAGGCCTGATTCGTGAACAGCTACTTTTTCATTATGTCTTGCTACAACCTGAGAGATAGCTTGTATAAGTTCTGCAATAATGTATTTTTGATCTATTGATGTGTTTCTGTGCTGAGATGGTTGATATAGTTCGAGCTGGAATTGTTTTCCATTCGAATAAAAGTTAGGACACCCAATTTCTTTGAAGCATTCTGAATGTTTTGGTCTTATGATTAGCACACCTATCTTACTTTTGTTTTTCTTCCTTTGTGTCCGACCTTCCCTAATATTTTATATTCATTTATATACTTTCCGACTCTAATTTGTTAGGCATGAAGCAATGTAAATGACAGAAGTCGTAAATAACGTCAGCATTTTTCTGTTTTTGAAGGAAGAAATTATTTAAGAAGGAAGTGATAAAAATATTAAATTTTACTTGATATTTAAGTATAAATAGGTGTCACTCTTTTTTATTGCTTCTCGTATGATTGAATTTTGGAAAATGTGGCTAGGCTAAAAATAGTCCTGTCTCTTTTATTTTTGGGGGTGATCTCTTGACAGCCTGAATTTTACAAAAAAAAAAAAAATATCATCAGTGTATTATGGTAAACATAGAGGAGGTTGCAGCAGTCCTATCCAAGACTTACAAATTTGCAAAGATTTTTTTAGTCCTCCCTTAAGAAAAGCACGCTATCCCCCCCCCGAACAAAAGCCGGGATACGGTCATACCTCTTCATAATTCTTTCATCTATTCTGTATAGCCGTTGTTAATAAACTGAATTTCGAGGCACATGATTATTTACTAGTGAACCCTCCATTGCTCTGTGATTCAATGTCGTTCTGATTCGTACCAGGTTCAATTTTACAATTAGCTCCTTTTTTGTCGAATTTTTTCTTTACACTTCAAAATCTTAATTTTTCTAAAATCGTGTATTGTGCACACCTAATGCATAACTTTCTATTGGGCTCTTATTACCGGATTAGCCTATTTTTTATTTTTTCACATTCTAATGTATATAACTGCCAAGAAAAAAAAACCGTCAAGAGCAAATTCACAAGGCTTCATTTTGTTTTAATTTTTGTACAAAAAGCACACACACACAACACTACTGGAATGAATAGTTAAAGAAATAATTCGCATACTTTGGACGTGGTGCTTGAAAATGTGTTATGCACAAAAATTGCATAACAAGAACTTGAGAGGAAGACGGAAGAAAAGAAATCGGTTTACTTTTACTGTTGTTAACGTGTAGTTTTTGGTAAATGGGATTTTTTTTTGGCATCCTAGATGCACCCCTTACTTATTCTAATAAGTGTAGCTCAAACTTCCAACTAGATAGAAAAATAAATCTTATAATTTCACTATAAAAAGTATGCTTTACTTTAATTGGTCTACATCTATGACGTGTTTTTATGAATTAATCAAATTATCCTTTGTTTCAGGAGGAACGAACAACCCTGCCTTTTGAATACCATATTGGTTTTGAAACCTCATTTGTGAAATGTCAAACCAGAAAAAGGTGCACAAATTGAGTTCACCTAGTTGATTCACCTATGTGAAAGTTTAGACCAGTTGTAAGACCGAAAGGTTCTTGAGTCAGAAGATTGTTTGCAAAAAAACTCTCTTTTTCTCTATGTCTTACTGGTGGATCCAGGGGCGCCTGGGGGGACCATGCCCCCAAAGAATTTTTTCGGTGCCCTTATTCTGTGTTCTTTTTCTGTTTTTCACTCTCTTTTAAAATAAATTTGTCAATTTGGTCAGTTATTAGCGCCCTTTTCACATCGTCCCCTCCTTAAATTTTGCTCTCGATCCGCCTTTGCTATGTCCCAACTCTATGATAATATGTTCTAGAGCAAGACTAACCTCTAAATACCTTTGGAACCAAAAATAAATTGAACAAATCAATGGAGCTATCCAAAAAATATCCTATAGTCTGTTTTGAATTACCCCAACTGCTTTCTTGAAGGTCATTTATGATGGGAAAAATTTTTAAACTGCACTAAGTTACCAAAGACTGGGCCTTTCCAGTGAACTAGAAAGTGCAAGTGAATGAAATAACATTTCCCAGGAATCAGCCGAACATATAATATTTTACAGCAAGTACTGCTACACAGCAAGTGAAGTATCAGCTTTAATTATGAAGTTAAGTTTAACTTTATCTGGTGTGTCAATTCACAAGCATTTAGGGGGGAAATTTAATGTTATATCTCTAGGGTGGCAAATTTATTGTTTTCTTCAATAAAAATACTAAAAAGGGCCCTTTTTCAATTAAAATACTCCAAAAAAGATATTTTCTAAAATCCACAGGGCGGAAGGGCAAAATATGTAGGGATCAGGCCTCTCTGATGCTATCCATTGTATGGCAAGAAGATTATAAGCAGCTCAATGATAATTTATGATAGAAGACAATAAATTTGTCTAGGGAAAATTTCCGAATGATGTTGCTATCTAGATTTCACCGAATGGTATGTCTTATTGAAAGCGGAATACTTTGGTCTACTCAAAGATTACTCGAGAAAAAAGAAAGAAACTGCTTTGACCACATGTCTAAAAAAGAGTAATGATCGTAAAATTTTACAAGTTCATACACAGGATATTATTATTTATTTTAAACCCAGATTTGATGGGTAGACCAATAAATTTTCGACCTTCATCCGAATCGAAAACAAAGCAAAGATTCGCATGCTTGATAATTTTTATCAGTCGTGCGTGCAGGAGCTTTTTATGGGCTACCATTTCAGGGCTCAGGGAAAAATCCACAATATAGAAGGAAGATGGATTTTATGTAAAATATCGTATCATTGTATCAGTACATTTGAACAGGATGAAAAAGAAAAATCATCAACATTGAAATCACTAAAACACTAATTGGGGCCTCCAAAGTTTGATTTGCTTCTTTTCGTGGATATCCCCCTAAATCCTCTATTCTTCAATCTGCCGAAATTCAAAATTTACCTAATTATATTTCAATCATATTCGAACGTCTAGAAGCCTTCTCAGATAAAATCGAAAAGTAAAACCATCAGTACTGAAATGACCGAAAACATTGACTGGGGTGGAAAAGAAGAGTAAGAAAACAAAAGTTGAACTTAATGTAGACTTCTAAATGATTTGTTTTAATCATAGCCAAACTACCATTCCAGAAAATATTTTTATCAGAAACTCAGAGCTAATCTCTTAATGGCAACTGCAGTCTGATGTAAAGAACATTTATAATTGTACATGGTTAGACATGTGTAACAATATACTTCTCACGGTAAGGGCTTTTGGACTCTAGTCATGTGTCTGCAAATGCAGTTGTCTCAGAAATCAAATGAATTGTATGATGGACTATTGGGACCATCACCTGTCGAATTTTAAGTGGAGGGCTGCCACCAAACCCTTTGACACAGATGGCATACCAAGGATATCCTTTCAAACAGGTGCTGCTCCTCCCAGGAAGAGTTTCAATAAGACAGCTAGATTTGTATTGTTTGCACTGACTACAGGCAAGGTTTTACTGTGGATTTCCGCTTGGGGGTGGGGGGTGGCTATATGATGTGGTTCATTAAAAAATACTATCTAATTTTTTTATTTATGTACGCTAGTCGGCTACCCTCAGTCGAAAGAGCTTATCTGCTACATCGCATTTTTAAATAAGAGAAGAAAGGGAACGAATATCGTCGTTATCACCCATAAAGGTCGTAACGTTTTTTCAATTCTGAATTACTAAGCTGTTTTCAAAGAGAGGATCAACAGATCAATGTAGATATTGAGCATGCATTTTTCCTGCTGATATGGTCCCCGGGACCCCCAAAATCGTAAAATTTCCAAAATGTCAAGGCAATTCTTATTGAAATTATCAAAGAAAGTTTTATTTATTACAGGCTTCCCTCGTAAACCAGAAAAAAAAATAATGCATATGCTTCGGAGAGAGGCTAGGATGTGTCAAAATGTCATTTACCACCTTTGGATTGAGGGTAGCCGTAATGCACCAAATTGATAGAAGGATGTTGTTTTGGAGGGAAAAGAGGTAAAGATCTGATGGGCCAACCCCTAATGACTGTGCAAGTATTTGAAATTTGTTTTCGCTCATTAAGTAGTGTTTTCTTTTTCAATTGAAAGATGTGTGTTGGACGGACCTTTTACTAAGCTGAATTAAATTGTTGTTTCAAAACTTTTATCAAATGTCTTTGGGGGGAAAGCCGTAAAAGGGGGACTTGTTGCTCTCCAATCTTGTTGGTCACTTGTCAAGCTTTTGATTTTCTTTCAAATGAGCCCTCTCATGATCATCTAGGACCACTGGTTTGATACAATCACCCCTGGGGGAAAAAAGAGGCACCAATACGCAATCTCTGTTTTGGCCAAAAATACAATTCCATATTTTTATAGATAGGAGCTTAAAACCTCTACAGTTGGGTTCACTGACAGCCTTTATCTGATTGTGTGATTTTCATTAAGATCATTTGACGATTTGGGGGTGTTTCCCCCTTTTACGAGAATCAGGCAAAGTTTTTTTTGGCACGTAGCTTTTGATGGGTAACATTAAACTTAATGCATTTCTAATGTTTCGAATCATCATAAACAGTTTCTTTTGATGTATCAATTGCTACTAAAATTCCTTATTTTAGAATTTCAGTTACTACTGGGCTTAGTCATTCCTTACTTAACAGTTCGATATCCTGAACAGTCTGATGGTTTTATAATGTTCAGTGAATTTGTAGTAGGTTTGCAAAATCAGTCGTAACTTCTAGTAAATATCAATGCAATATTAATTAAAACCCGGAAAAACTGTATACCCGGAAAATAAAGAAAAAACAGCATTTTAGTGACACAGTTGATATAGTTTCAGAGTAAATATTGTAAATAATAGAGCCAGCACTATGTTTATCCTATGATAACATAAATACTTATCAAGGGTTTAATTTTTTTAGATTTTATATTTCTAGAAATATGGATTTTCACCGGAATTCTTTTCAGAAGGACATTTAATACGGATATATTTACACACAAAAGGACAGGGGATAGTTTTTTTTTTTTTTTTTTTTTTTTTTTTTTTTTAGAGAGAGAGAGAGAGCACCCCTATGAACTAAAATGCTAAGGGAGAATTAATTGCTCTGATGCTAACTACTAAAAAAAAACGAAAAACGTAGATTTGATCAGTTTGGCCTCTGAGTAGTTGAAACTAATTTACTGTTTAAACTATGATAGTTTTATTTTGATATTTAAACACATACTACCCATTCCTTAACCCTAAAGACTGAATACTGTATGATTGACAAAGTGTAAAAGAAACCGCATTTTAAGCAAATATGTGATATTCATCTCTATACGCATGTGTCAAGAGTTCTTTTGTCACTGTTAAAATATGCAAAAATTCAATAAGCTGAATCAACCCTACTATAATAAAGTTAAACTTAAGCTTAATAAATTTCTTTTGTTATTTGCCAACGGTAGAAAATTTGGCAGTAAGATCTAGCCAGCGTATGTTATTTTAATTGACATCTCGTAATATCTTCTTAAGCCAGCAATTAGATCCTAAAAATATTTAAATTTTAGCTATAATAAATCCTATAAAAATACATAACAGCAATTAGGTCCAATTGATTATTAGTAATTAAATCCTTTTACTATAGCCCTGTCTAACTAAGTTATAATCGAGGATTTCTATTTTGAATCATGATTGTCTTTTGTATTTCAAATGTCAAATGATTTGGTTGCATATTTGCGTCATTTTTAGGTTAGTATTACACAATTTATTTTCTCTGGAATCTAAACTTGACTGAACCGATTTATTTATTAAATAATCAAAACAAGTTGTTCAACTGAAAGTAAGGAGCACTATTACGAGGGGGTTGCCCCCTTCCCATCACCTCGCTCTCCACGCTAATGTTTTTCGGCATTTAAAAAAAGCTACTTATTGTTTTAATTAAACGACCCTTGTGTTTCAGGAGTCATTTTTAGAGAATTGGGACAAAATTCCAACTTTAGCGTAAAGAGCGAGGTGTTGAGGAGGGGGTAATCCCTCTCTTATACGTAATAATTTCTTTTCGTTTTAAGTTTTAATGTTAGGCTACTCCTTACTTTTAGTCGACAAATTTAATTTCTGATCGTTTTTTAAATAAGGCCAGGAAATCTGGTTCCACCTCCACGGAAAGTCCCCTTCCCCATGGAAATAGTCAATCCTGGTAAAAAATTTCTCCGGGCAATTACCCTTAACACCTCCACGCATAAAATTGGGTCAGTAAAGAGAAACCAAGACATATAAAGAAATTTCGTACAGGAATTCTAGCAAATTTCCCCTGAAAAATTCACCCCCTGGAAAATTACCTCTTCATAGAAACTTCTCCTCGTGCAAAGTCCCTTCAGCCAAAATGTGTCCTCGCCTCCCCACCCGAAAAATGCATGTATACTTCCCAATAACAAATACTATACGTAAACAATGGGAAAATTTTATGACTTAAAAACCTTTGCCCGGTGGCTCTGGGGGTCAAGTTATCTCCAAAAACATTGTTATTAGGCCTTTGAACTATGCTGAACATAATAGCAATCTCAGAATTTTGATCGGACGATTTTGGGAAAAAAGTGGTTTGGAAGGGGGCTTAAGTGCCCTCCAATTATTTGGTCACTTAAAAATGGCACTAAAACTTTTAATTTTCGTTAGAATAAACCCTTGCCCCATGTTCTAGACAGAGGCGCCATTTGGGGGGGTCAGGGGTGGGCATATGCCCACCCCAGATTTTCCAGGGGGGCCCAAGCTTCCACCACAAAGGGCCCTTTGCCGGCCATAATAATCCATTATGTCCAACATAATCCATTCTGTCCAATTGATTTGAAATTACTGCACGCCTATTAACCAAAGAGCGTAATTACTTGAAGACCTTTGGGGTAATTACGCTATTTGCTATTAATTATTGTAAACTTTGAAAGTAGGTAAGATACATAATACAATTCTTGATTTCTGTCAAATGCCCATTTCCTAGATGATTACGTGACACGAAGTGAGTCGGGGGGGGGGGCAAGATGGAATTTATGCCACCCCAAGATTTGGTCCAAATGGCGCCTCTGGTTCTAGGCCCACTGTGTCGATACGATCATCCCTGAAAAAAAAACAAAAACAAATAAACACGCATCCGTAATCTTTCTTCTGGCAAAAAGTACAAAATTCCACATTTTTAAATATAGGAGCTTGAAACCTCTACATTAGGGTTCTCTGATACGCTGAATCTGATGGTGTGATTTTCATTAAGATTCTATGAATTTTAGGGGGTGATTCTTCATTTATTTGAAAATCAGGCAAATTTTCTCAGTTTCGTAACCTTTGATAGGGAAGACTAAGTCTTTGTGATATTATAAAGCCCCAGCCCAAATAACATGGGGATCCTATAAGAGTTGAAACTAGCACTAGTGTCGGAACGCCTAAAACATCTAGCGTTCGGTAACTTTTACTACCTCTAACTGCGTAAACTAGTCTTTTCAGGTTCTTCAAACTTCAGGCAAGCAGGTGCATACCCACAGGGGTTGGAGGGCTAAAGGGGTCGTAGCCCCCTTTATCCCCCAGTAAAAATAGCATTCTGTTTTTAAATCTTATATAATCCTCTTGGTTTTATCATTCATTCCTTTGTCCCTAGTCAAAACTCGGATTTAAAGAGCTAAAATAAACTTAACCTACTAAGTCTACTTCGGACATATTGGATTTTGACTTTAAGAAATTCTTGAAAATAGAACGCTGATTAAATATAACTTATAAAACAAGGTCAACGTTAGTCTTATTTAATTATAGATTAACGACATCAAATATCCGAATTTATTTTAGATCTTCTATTTTTTCAATGCAATAACCAGACGCAGCACTTTAATTGGCAATAGTTGTTTTAAATCCATATTTTCCCATGTTAAATCGCCAAAGAGCCAACTCCTATAAGTTTCCCATTCTCTTTGGCCCTAATCACTCATATACAAAAGCTTGCCAAAGAGAGCGCTGTCACTCCCAGGAGACACTAGATATCCCCTGAGGGGCAGTAGGGATCACTAATCTACTGTAAAAGGATACCAAACTTATTCCTGCGAATCGTTTATTATTACTTTGAGTTTTATTTATCAATTTATTAACAGGGGGTGATTTGATGGATAAACATTCTCACCCTACTTTAAGAAACGGTTTAAGTGGTTGTAACATGGCTGTGTAACTTCGATTCTTCTTAAAAGTTTCAACCGGATTATTATTTCCAGAAACAACAAATTATAGCTTCTACTCTACAGCAAGTACACTGCCAACCTTTTTTTTTTTTTTTTTTTTTTTTTTTTTTTTTTTTTTTTGCAGCATGATTAAAAAGAGGGGGAAGTTCGCTTTCCTCAGAATAGAACATATATCATGAATCCACAAAAACTTTTTTTTAATTTGAGCACTTTTTAATTTCAATTTTATTGTTTTTAATAAGAAGCGCTTTTAAATTCGATTATGACTACAACAGCAGGAAATTTACTTTTTGGGGAAAACATTCCAACATTAATTTAAGATACGGCAATTTCTCAAGACCAAAGCATACATCTTGTAACAGACACGAACGAGGGAATTTTTTTGATAATATGCATAAAAATGCCCAGAAATTTAGGAATGCTTAGGATCCCGGAAGGAGGCAACGTCCTTGACCTGTAGACGCTCCTTGTAGTGGATCTCTTATTGAACGGAAGAGGTGGCTCCAGACACGTAAAGAAACAGAAGATTCTGGTCTCCGGGAGGTAAAAAAACGTTTTTTTTTTTTTTTAATTAAAGACCAATATTGACAAAAATCACATCAAACAGACCTACCACGGGAAAATCTATACAGGTTTATTTATGGCAGGGTTCAATATTTTGATCACTTACTCTAATATAACAATTCCTCTATTTACTTACTTGAATGTATATATTTTAAAAAAAGGAACAAAAAAGAAGCAATTGTAATTTTTACAAATAATCAAAAAAGATTCACAAGAACCTCGAATGAATTTGTGTGTTTTTATAATTTCCTGTACTTCCCGCACAAATCATCTTTTCGATACTGTTTAGACAATTAACCTACCCTTGAAATCCTCCGTGCCCTGACAATTTTCTTTGTCGTTTAAAGTAAAATTAAAAAAACATTTATTGGGAGTGGGGAGATAATTTTATTTTATTTTATTTAATTTTTTTTATTATTATTGTTAGCCTTTATTTATGTATATTCTGTATTAAGGGGTAATTGAGTGAGAGTATTTTTGTCCTTCTTTAATTTTTGTTTTCTTAATTAATTAGGTTGAGAATCAAATGATTGCAACCGTCCAATATCAGGCTGTTTGAGCCTTCCCTGGGCGGTTGTGTGTATTTATAGTTTTTGTAATTTAGTAGTTAATAAAGAGTTCATTCATTTGTAGATGTGAGTTATTTCTTAGTCCTTTTGTGTACAATACTGTAAGCAGGAACGTAGCCCTAGTATATACAAAATGAAGGGCGAAGGCAGAATGGGTAGGGCTGATGTAGGGAGAAACGAAGGCAGTGAAAAATAGTATGCAATCCCTTGAACGGTTTTCAGGTCTTAAAATAATATAAAGCATAACTACAAACAATTAGTTTTTTTTCAGTATTTACTGATACTGTTATTTTCCTCGTACTTTTCTCTTAAACAGTCGTCGGAATTTGACAAGTATTTAAATTTATTTAAGTAAGGTAATTAAAACACATTAAATGGAAAGACATGACTACCACCAATTAATAATTGCTATATGATATTTATGCAAGAATCTCAGATGACTGAAAATCTTGTTGCGCCTAAAGTCAAATCGATTCTCATCGAAGATCGAAGAAAAACATCGACCAACTCCATTGTTAGCTTCATAACAAAGGGCTTTCGCATTTACTAGATAATTGGCATAAAATTAGTAACCCAACTTGGAAAATAAGAACCTTAAAGGCAGGATGAATAGTCATTATAAAGAAGATAATGGCATGAGCTTTAAGCTTAGCGTGGCGTGACAGTCGGGACTACAGAAGGATATGTTTATCAGATTGAAAATGGACACAGAGGCATCGGGGCGTTTTTTATTATTATGGATTCCATTTTGAAACCCTGGGTAGAACCCGTAGAAATATTTGTGATAAGAACGAACAAAGAATAATAATGCTTGAATAATATGTGGAGTTTTCTTTTTGTTTTAACTCTAGATCCAGTTCAAAATTTTTCTCGGCCATTCAATTGGGGGGTGAATAACAAATTTTGAAGTTGGAGGTATTTTTACACAGTTTTTATGAATTTTTCAATGAGCCTCAGTGTAAACAAAAAGGTAAAAAAAAAAATGGTGAAATAAAAGGAATTCCCAAAAAGAGTCTGAAATCCATTGAAAATGACGTTGGATCTAAATAAAAAGTACATAAGTAATATCGAAATATAAAAAGTAATATCGATGGTCGAAAACTCGATTAATAATTACAGTCCCTCTCTTTGAACAAGCAGAGACATTACTTTTTTCTGTGAATAGCACTAATGCGTCTGCTTTTTTCCCTTTATCTTCACGCCACTAGTGGGAGACTGGAACATCATTGAGAACTGTTTAAGGGATGATTTGAAAGTAGCATTCATATCTGTGTTTCTTTTTTTTTAACAAACTCTACTTGTTAATTCAATCGCAAAGTGTAATATGGCACAAATAAGGACATCTTTTTGTGTTATTTCTGGATTGAAAATGCAAAAAAGCATGAAATGGGTGTTGCCCAAATCTACATGGCCTAAAGTTCTAAGCCGGAGGTTTGCGATTCCACCTTATTGTATACTC
This sequence comes from Artemia franciscana, assembly GCF_032884065.1. Classification (NCBI taxonomy): domain Eukaryota; kingdom Metazoa; phylum Arthropoda; class Branchiopoda; order Anostraca; family Artemiidae; genus Artemia; species Artemia franciscana. The sequence continues at coordinate 62,646,400 of NC_088869.1, read as the reverse complement.
CCCCTGTTAGCCCCCTTAGTAAGTTTCATAAATTCTCTGCTGAGTAACAAAGCTATCAGGCTGTTACAAAATCGTGGAATTATGATTAAACGCTTATTTCAAAGCTCTGTACAATATCTTCTTTTTTTTAGAGAATTAAAATTATGCACTGAACTATATTGATTATTGAAAGCCTTACAAAGTAGTCTTTTATTTTTATTTTTTGTGGGCTAATTAAGGAATAGTGTACTCCTGATATGTTTTATTGAGTTGAATTTGTGTTTTCCGCAAAGCACTAGTTTTTCAGAATTTTACAATTATAGGTAAACAGCAGGAGCCAGTATATTGCATGAGCCAGTTTATTTCAACCAGTTTTACAGATATATGTTGCATAAACTGCAAAGCAAATTTTTATTAGTTTTTCCCATCAGAAGAACTTCGTTTTTTAAAATAAGTTATGCGACAAAAGTAAGAAATTATGAAAGCTTTAAAATATTATGGAGGGACATCCCAGATCAAACGGTACACCCCCCCCCCCAGAACCAGCCCCCCGCCCAATACTGGTACCCAAGTTGATCCGTACTTTTCTCTAATTATGCTGGTTTTGTGACTGGAATAAATTAAAGCTGAAATTTTGAAAGTGAGGCCCTATCTGGATGGTTTTGTAATAGTGGTATCCAAATTCATTTCTTCATTCTTTTATTTCTTTTTATCTGTTCTTTTTCAGACCGTTACTGATGACTGCTCATAGGACTGGGTAATCCTAAGTAAATTAGTAAGCAGTTGGTATCTTGTTGTTTTCCTCAATTTGAGTGGCAAAAAGGAAAAATCTATAGGGTTAAGGAAGGAATTTTAAATTGAGCTGATAATGCAACTTTATTTACAATTTATTGAACATTTACAATGCATCTAGCTGTCTTAATTCCGTGATACGAACGTTGATTAGCTTATTAGAAATGGAAGTTGGACAAGGAAATATGAAATTGGCCACTTTAACTTATATCACGAATCTGCAAAGGTAAATTTTACTTCCAACTTGCAAACAGTTGCATGACGCAACTTTTTAATTAGCTTACCAATTAGCTTACCGTTGACTTAAACTGGTTTCTTCAGATTTAATTGGACTTTGAATCTGTTTAAAATATTCAGTTATGATTTGTAGAAAAAAGCTCTTCGTCTATAAAAGAACACTTTTGGACCACTGTTTTCAACTGTTTGGACCACTGTTTTTTAATTGTTTGGACCACCGTATTTTTTTTTTAGTTTTCCCAGTTAGGGGGGTCTTGGACATATCTTTATCGCTCTAACACAAAAAGGAAATCTTCTAAGTTGAATGCTAAAATGACATTTTTTGAGTTTGAAGCCTCTTGCAGATTAACTTCTTAACTTAATAATTTGCCTCTGACGGACTTACGTGTTTCAGGTTTAAGTCAACTTTGACTTCTTTTAAGTTTCAAATGAATTATTTTTGTAGAAAAATAACTTACGTAATAACAATACGGTGATGTAGCGTTTCTTGTACTGAATGGACATCATGAATCTTTAAATTAAACTTTAATCTCTCAGCAGTTTCTCCATTAACTCAATGTGTGAGTTATCTTATATGTGAAAATTATCTTATGTGTGACTTGTACTGGATTCTTCCAATTCGAAAGAATAATAACTTTTTGGGGCAGTTTTACTAAAATTTTGCGCATGGCACTTTCGGCAGGAGGACAGCCCTTGCTTTCCACAGACAGCTGCTTGGGCTCTTTGGCCTCTGACACTGCCGTACACAGCCCTTCGGTGTTCGCTCGGCCCATTACGATTCCAAAAACGAAGAATCAACACGAAGTAAATAAGGTACAGCTAGGGGATGGTTTAAAACTGGTAGACTTTGCCGTATATTTATTAAATAGATAACAATGCTACAGATAATTCACCAAATTATACAATTTTAAGGGGGCTTTTTTCATGCACGCTCGCAGAGGACTTCTTCGTCCCGCGTCCCAAAGTCCCAAATTCCGAATTTCTTGGCATTTCTTATCCAAACTATTAAATAAAGTTTTTTTCTTCTTATTGTCACCCCCTCACCCCACAGCCTTTAATAATTAAAATAATTGCCCTATGATAATTTCAAGGCAGTAAACCAGCAGAACTCAGTTATCACATCATAGGGTCCCAAAGACTTTAGAATATTCCAAGTTCTGAAGCTGAAAAAAAACCCTGTTCTGTGACATGGGGCTTTTTATTAAATGTCAAAATCAACCTCATTTTTTGTAGGGTGGAAATGAATTATGGTATTAGTTTACGATTTCGAATAATATTAACAATTTAGATTTTGTTGTTATTATCAATGTTACTTTCAAAGTTGTTGTTTTTAAAGTTTTCATCAATGGCCCTTTTCATCCAAAAAAACTTCCCTTAAAAACGTAAAAAATTGATGCTTCAGTAGTATACATAGCAAAATGGCGCCTGTTATAAATTGGTCCAGTTTTGCAGAAAAAGGAGGACAATGATTTCTATTCTCTCTCTCTCTCTTTCTCTCTCTCTCTCTCTCTCTCTCTCTCTCTCTCTCTCTCTCTCTCTCTCTCTCTCTCTCTCTCTCTCTCTCTCTCTCTCTCTCTCTTATCCGTACTCTTAGCAAAGAGAAAAATTATTGTCCTAATACCTTCTATACTTCCTGTATTGACATATTTTCGAAAGCCAATCATATATTCCTTTAATCAAACAGTTCGTGGTAACGACTGTAGTAAGGAGCGACCCGGCTCAACAGTAAACGAAACTCTAAAAAACGGAATTTTAATGCTAAAAGATACATCAAAAGAATCAGATTATTATGCTGATTTTAAATATATAAGTTTCATCAGATTTAGTCTTTGTCATCAAAAGTTACGAGCCTGAGAAAATTTGCCTTATTTTTGAAAATAGGGGGAAACACCCCCTTAAAGTCATAGAATCTTAACGAAAAGCACACCATCGCATTCAGCGTATCAGAGAACACTATGGCAAAATTTTCAAGCTCCTATGTACAAAAATGTGGAATTTCGTATTTTTTGCCAGACGACATCACGGGTGCGTGTTTATTTGTTTTTTTTTTTTGTTTTTTTTTTCCAGGGGTCATCATATCGACCAAGTGGTCCTAGAATGTTACAAGAGGGTTCATTCTAACTGAAATGAAAAGTTCTAGTGCCCTTTTTAAGTGACCAAAAAAATTGGAGGGCACCTAGGCCCCCTATCACGCTCATTTTTTCCCAAAGTCAACGGATCAAAATTTGGAGATAGCAAATTTGTTCCGCATAGTCAAAAACAATAAAAACTATTTCTTTGGGGATGAATTACCCCTCACAGTCCCTGGGGGAGAGGCTGCAAGTGACAAACTTTGACCAGTCTTTACATACAATAATAGTTATTAAGAAGCGTACAGACGTTTTCAGGGGGATTTTTTTTTGGTTTGGTGGTGGGGTTGAGGGGAGGAGGCTATGTGGGAGGATCTTTCCTTGGAGGAATATGTCATGGGGGAAGAGAAACTCAATGAAAAGGGCACGGGATTTTCTAGTATTACTATAAAAAAAAAACAATGAAAAAATAAACATGAAAAAGTTTTTTAATTGAAATTAAGGAGTAGCATTAAAACTTTATGCGAACAGAGATTATTACACATATGAGGGGTTCTAAAAATACTTTAGCACAAAGAGCGAGGTATTTAGGAGAAGATAAATACCTCGCTCTTTATGCTAAAGTATTTTTAGTAATTTAAACTATTTATTCCACGGCCTTTCTGATTCAGGGGTTATTCTTAAAGAATTGGGACAAAACTTAAGATGTCGTGTAAAGAGCGAGGTATTAACGAGGGGACAAACCCCCTCATATACATAATAAAAATATAAGAATATAAAAGTTTGTTACCTAAGTTGATTCTTAAGTTAGGTGTAATTTTTACTAATAAAAACGTTCGTTAAAAATTAAAATTTCTAGTTGCCTTTTTAAGTAACCGAAAAATTGGAGCGCAACTAGGCCTCCTTCCCCACCCTTTATTTCTCAAAATCGTCAGATCACAACTAAGAGAAAGCCATTTAGCCAAAAAAAGAATTAATATGCAAATTTCATTTTAGTAATTTATGTGCGGAGAGCAAAAATCAAACATGCATTAATTCAAAAACGTTCAGAAATTAAATAAAAAAACTAGTTTTTTTAACTGAAAGTAAGGAGCGACATTAAAACTTAAAACGAACAGAAATTACTCCGTATATGAAATAGGTTGTCCCCTCTGCAATCCCTCGCTCTTTACGCTAAAGTTTGACTCTTTGCCACAATTCTGCTTTTTAAAACAATTAAAAGCTTTAGCGTAAAGAGCGAGGGATTGTGGAGGGGACAACCTATTTCATATACGGAGTAATTTCTGTTCGTTTTAAGTTTTAATGTCGCTCCTTACTTTCAGTTAAAAAAAACTAGTTTTTTTTTTATTTAATGTATCTCAGAAAGGGAAGTCAAACAACCATGTCTTTTGCTCGTTGCTGTTATCTCAATCTGCCTTAGGAATGACGCATGGACGAATAACAGATATACTTTTCTATTAACAAATGAACTAACATGATTCTTATACAATCCTATTAAGGGGGTTAATACCAGATTTGCCTCTCACTCAATCGGACTATCTTGGCTCTTTTTACAATTACCCATTTCTTGATGCCCATAACTATTCGATTTTAATTCAGTAAAAGAACAACCAGTAAAAGAACATGAAATCTGATTGGCTCTTTGATATGAAATTTGTAGCCATTAAAAAGAACGAACATTTCAGACATACAACAGTTTTCACAAGTCAATTGTCTATTTCTCTGTAGTTTCGAATAAGTTGGTAGTTTCAGCAGAGTTGCAGGTCTTCAGTCAAATCACTTGCGTTGCTTCAAAAAGGGGTTTGCTACTTAAAATAAACTTGTCAGATAGGCATTCAAGATATGAAATCAATTATTTTGATACCAACAATACCAACTTACAGCTATTTCTGTAAGTTAGAAAAGAGGACATAAAATAGTTTGGAAAACGGATAAGCTTCTAAATATCTTTGGATAAAAAACAAGAGAAAACGAATTTAGCCAATTAACAGCACTCGCTTTCTCGAGGAGATGGAAATGAAAATTTTGATTTTTAAAAAAATGTCCCATCGCGTCTTTCGAATTACCATAGCCAAAATAGTCACTGGAATTAATTTCAATATTTAGTCTATATTCATTTCAAAGTTTAGTTTAGAAAACGTTTAGTCATGACTTTTTTCGTAATTGAGGTCTGTTGGGCTTAAAAAACTGTCGATAAGAAATCTAAATTGGGTTCATTAATTATAGGATTTCAAGTGTCTAAATTTTTTCAAAATTATAGAATTCCTCTCTAATATAATAATTCATACAAGAACTTCGATTGGTGGCTGGTTTCTTTTAAGGTTTATTTTTTCAAGTTACCCTTAGCACCATTTGGGTATCAGAGTAACTTTTTTTCAACTCGAAAACTCATGAATAACAAAATAATTACTACTTTAAATTTGCAGACAGCCAAATTGGAACCATAACAAAAATATTATTTCCCTTCCTTGTCAAAACAACTTTGAAACTTAAAGCAGACATGCTTATATTATTTCCCCTTTGTATCCGAGGCTGTCAAACAGGGAGGCTTCAAGGAACTTTGCATGCAATACAGGACCCTTATTCAATTTATTCATGAAAATAGGTTCAGATATGCGAAAGCAAGTTTTTCTTTTAAGGAAAAATTTATTCAATTCTTTTTTTAAAGCAGTATTTCATATTTCTGGTAAAACTATTACGTGTTAATTTGAAAAGATTTTTTTTCGTAGCTATTTTATAAACAAGTTTCATCTAAGCTGATAAGGCATTTTGGTACATTTACTCAGAGACATACCCAGGCTTGGGTATAGCCTCTCCACCCGAGGATCTACATTTTTTGAATTTCTAGGTAGAACTACTTCTTATTCAAAGTATTAATAACAACATTTTTTTATTACTGTTACCTCGAACTTCTTATTATCACCACCTCCCGAAAAAAAAATCTTTATGCGTACCAGTATTCTTTATTTGCGTTAAGTATAGAATTATGATAATTCTAAAAACAGTTTTTTTTAAACTCAAGTAGGCTATTACTAGGGTTTGTGTTCCAAATATATATTTTTAAATGATATATCCTGATATATCTTAAAATTAAGTTTTTTTAGGCATTTGCTATGCAGTCCTCCTTACATTTTCAGAAAAATATCAATTGTTAGCTTGTAAATCAGGGAAAGTCAAAGGAATTCAAGAGGTCAGGTAAAGATAAAGACTACGGCACTTGGCTTTATAGTATCTAATGGTGATGCTGATCCCTCTTTCATTGTGCTTCAGCCAGGAAGAGCAATAGGGGCTGGGGGCCAGCCATCCTGTGCTTTCGCATACCCTTCCCGTTTACCTTTATTAGATTTTTTCAGGTACCAATTCAGAGCCGGGTTGAATATGATGGAGCTTATAGTCACTCAACTAACTCCCGTTCCAAACCAAATAACCAGCGACACCACGATATGAACCGCTGCCCTTGCGTACAGGAGTTTAGAACCTCATAACTGTAACAAAACGTGAGACATTGTTAAATTATATTCATTTATATGCTGTCAAGTTGCCATCAAACCATGGCTAATTGGAGCCATGGCAAACCAACGAGAGGCATAGCTGGCACAAGCCTTTGCTGGCACAAGAAAAAAAAGAAGAAAAGGTATAATACTCAGAAGGCCCCTTTAAATGACGTTTTGAATTCCCAAACTGCGTCAAAGTCGATTTCTATCCACAAACTGGATTGGTTTATAATCTCAGAAAATCAGATTCTTGTTCGATTGTGAGCAGTGTTTCATTTCATATTTCTCAAAATCCCTAAAAGGCTGGAGAAAAGAAACTCTGGGAAACTTCATTTTCAATGCCAAAGTCTCTACCTTCTCTAAAATTTTCTGGCTTCTTTCCAAATTGTTAGTAAAGCTATGATATACAGACTTTCAAGAGCAATTATTCGAGACAACTTATTTTGAAACTGAAGACAGGTTACTAGTGTCAAAGTATCTTTTTGTGACGTTTTAACACTTCTTTTAATTAATGACGAGTTAAGCTTGGGTTTGATTGATAAATTCCTGCGCCATACTCCGGATTGTAGACCATACGAAGGTGAGCAGTCCGTTAACAGATCTGACACAATAGGACAGAAAATATGAACTTTAGGAATAAAAGTTGTTTGATATGTCATTATAATAGTCAAGATAGCTGGAAAAAACTAAGGAAAATAAACTGAAGATTTAATATAAAATGATATTAATTCCAGGAAATCTCAGCAATTAATGATGTTATTTAAGTGTAATTATTATTTTTTCGATGTCAAAAGGAAAAAAAAAATTTACTATATTTGTTTTCAGTAAAGCACAAGATTGTTTTTTTCTTTTCACAATCATTGGATTGCCAATCGAAAACACCAATAACTCATTTGAAATACAACAGCACCAAATTGGGTTTTCGTTATCTGTGCAGCAAAGTTGTGAATTCTAACTACTAGGCAGACCTTGTCTGTCTTTTTTCAAAAAAATAAAGAAGCAAAAGACGATAAACAAACTGTTGAACTTCATTTGATGTGAACAGCGAGAAACAGTGTGATTACTTTTAAAAAGAATGTTATTATTGGCTGAAAAATTTCCCACAAAAAGAGCCAATTAGACTTAAAAAGATGGAGTTATTTTTCTCTCCCGAAACTACATTTCATTGTTAACCTAGCTTTATCGCTAAGAATTTACTTTGCCTAGTCTTTTTAAAAACTGGGTCAACCTTTTTTCCAGAAATAAGGATCGATGTTACTGACGTCTGAAAATACGCCACGAAAATAAACCAGTAGAATTAAACTGCAATTTTTAGTATGGAAATTTAGGACTCTCGTTTCTCTTTGATGGGTGTCTCTTAGGTTTTGTGTTCAAACATTTGTTTTTCTCCCAGCGGTTCAGCAAGAGTTCAACAAATTTAATGCTCACAGTTCGACTGTTCTCTTCCCAAATTTAGTACCTACACAAAAATTCGATTTTTGGTTGAAAATAGAAATCCCCTAAACTCGACACCGCGAGCTCAATGGCGAAGTTAGAATATTTATATATGCAATGCTTTCTAAAATACAATCTTACCAGATCTAGAAAAGCCTACTTGTGAAATTGTTTATCTCCATTTAATTCATCTGTTCCAAAAACGGGAAAACATCATTTTTAATTCCGATTTTCCCTTGCATCTTCTGCGACGGATTGGAAAACATAGATATTAGGCTTCGGTAGAGCGAAGCAGAGTTAATAGATCAATGAGCCTATGTAGCTGTTTTTCAGTGGGAGCCGAATTTCTCAAAACAAGCACTTTTATTTTGCCAAATCCTGTGGAATTCAGTCCCATGATGCTTGTATTTAGTTTTCTTTTTTTATTCCTATAATGGGCATACTGGACCAGTATTCCTGGTGAGCTCAAACTCCACTGGATATGGGAAGTCCCATAAAGAAATTAAACATAAGTATAAGACACATTCAGGGACGCCAATTGGGGATGGGGGCAATTACCCCTTCTAGAACTGAAAAAAGATCAAAGAATCGCCCCCCTGGATTTTGGAAAATACTTTTTGTACCCTCATAAAAAAAAAAATCCTTTCCACTTACCCTCATATTTACATGGACTAGTGCCATTGGCTACAGTCAGATAAAGCGGAAAAAAATCAGGGTTATTTATTTTTGGTAATATGATTCCAGCTGTTGAAGGAGAATAGAAACCAGGAATCGGCCCTCAATATATTTTGGCAAGACTAAGAACATGCATAACAAATGATAAGTTGGCGATATTTCGGAAGTGTATGCAATTTTAATGGAAAATTACTTTTAACCCTCCCAATCTCCTCTCGGGGAAAATGTTGATGGAGACTTGACCTATCTGCAAAAATTGGTGTGGGCACTGTCTTTCAGGATAGACATTTGCAGAGTGGGGTGGGGGCATGTTGGACCACGGCCATATTCTTTAAATCCCTCTCCCTAGAATGTTAAGCTGTTCCTGGATGATTCCCACAATTGTTCCTCCTCCCGCTTCAGATGTTGAACGCTTATCAAAATTAATTATTGTACACGTCCTTTGTTCAATTTCATTTCGTTTTTAAAAACACAGGAAGAGGAAGACAAACAAAAAGGTGACATGCTAACCTGACTGAGAAAAACAGTAACGAGAAGACGAATATTTTACAAACATGTAGGTAAAAGGGATAAGGCTTTTCACAATATATATATATATATATATATATATATATATATATATATATATATATATATATATATATATATATATATATTACTATTATGTAACATTTTATTTTCAATTTATGACTACTGTTATGAAAAATATTTGATATTGTCATTCAACGAGTGAGTATGTGCCAAATAAAATGCGGAGACAGAAATTATTATCACATTATTTTTTCGAGCATACGCTGAGATCACGGTGTTCTCAGAATTTGAAAGACACACACACTATGATTGTGCAATCCCAAGTCATATGCCTTTTTGAGTTAAATCTGTACAAATACATTAACAAATTGTTCTAATCCCGAAAGTCAATCTTAACCTCTTTGGGTAAGAAGTTTTTGTTTCTTAGAGTACTTAAAGATTTTCATTTGGTATTTTTTTTTCACTGTTGCTTTTCAAATGTCATAAGTATGTTAATCATAAATGAGAATGGTCAAGAAAGTATACTTCTGCTGCCAAAAGGCTCAGAGTTGGGACATATAATTGAAAACAGGAGCTTTGTGATATACCGTTAGAAAAATCTACAAAAAAACTGGAGTTTTCGAGGAAGTTCTCGAAGCTCCTTTCAGGTGTGTACGTGACTGACTTACACCCCTCTCAAAGTGGAAACCTGGACAAGTCATTACTCCCTATGTGAGGTAAAACAAAATGCTAAACGGCTTATATTCTTTATTGGTGAATAATCCTCAGAAACATTTTAAACAGAAATAGTGAGTTAAAAAAGAAGTAGATAAGTTCGAAGACCACACTGTCTTTCCATGACGAAAGTAAAACTGTTCAAAATAGAGATGAAACCTTTTTATTGACAGTGAATAGATATAAATTATTTAACTGGATATTTCGAGCACATATACAGTGTTCATCATCAGCAGTGAAACCACTGCTGAGTTTTACTGCTGATGATGAACACAATGCATGTGTTCGAAATATCCAGTTAAATAATTTTATATCTATTCACTGTCAATAAAAAGGTTTCATCCCTATTTTGAACTGTTTAACTTTCGTTAAAAAAGAAGTGTTTTCTATTTTTCCAAAAAGTTCATTTAAAAATTATTTTTGCCTCAAACAAGAAAAGTTATTTGTGATAGAATACAAAAGGAGACAACTACAAATTAATTTCGAAGTTAAGAAGGTTAATAAAAAACTTTTTTGAAAGTTTTCAAGAATCAACTGCAGGCGATAGACAAAAACTGCTAAGATAAATTTAGATAATAATACTTTTTTATTATTGCAACGTATCTCAAAGTAATTTTAACTGTCTTAAAGATAATCATACTACAGGTAATGGCAGAACTCATTAAAAAGAACTACTTGCATACTTATAAGCTTCTGAATGATTTGATAAAAACAAATAATAACCCAAAAACGGAAGTTATGCATATTTAAGGTATTTCATTTCCATAGTTAATTTATACCGAATTAAATTCATGTGTTTAGATTCAAAATAAATCAAAATTGTATTTTCTTCACTTAAAATTCTGTCAAGTGTCCGAGAAAACAAATAAGAAATGTTTAAAAATATTTCATAAAATAGTAGAGGAAGACATTTGTCCTGGGAAGGGTAAAAGCAGTTTATATCTTGATTAAAGATTAGCACGTTTAGTTAGGCTCGGTAAGTTTGACGTTAGGTAGTTGAAGATTTAGGAGAAGGATTGGTAACCCTTTACATCCACCAGAAGGTTCTTCCTCTCAACAAAAATAATCTATGTAGATCCATGATTCTCAATGTGAGGCATGACAATGTTTTGGTTGGTCATGGGCAGGATGTGCACCCTTTGGCTGACTACACTTTAGAGGCTTAATTTAAAAAAAAAAAAAAAAAATTTCATGTGAATGATGTCACATTTAAATGCATTTAAAGAGCAGAAAAAACATGGTAGTATAGAAATGACGGCATACATTGTCTAAAAGGTGTTGGGTTCAGGCACTATTTTTCATCAGTATAGAATTTGTCTAAAGGACGACCCTAAAAAAGATACTAAGTTAATGGCCTTTTAAGTTATATAATAATATCATATGGGGGGTACCAGGATTTTATATATGTATAGGTGGGTATAGCCCAAAATTGGTTGGGAACTACTGATCTTGATAGAATCCCATGCTTTTTCGAATATATGTTTGTGTTCTTTGACTAGGAGATTTGTTGCAGTTATCTTATATTTAGAAATGATTCATCTGCATTGAATCAGGATTACTGAAATAGCTGCAGCACCAGGACCAAAGTAACCGAAATTTTAAAGACGCATTTTTTAAAGAAATTGTCTTGTGATAAACATTGGCCAGCAGACATTGTTTCATAAATAATAATTATTACTTAGATTCGAACGAACAATAATTTATGATTATGAATTATTTTTAATAATTTCTATAAGAGCCGGAGACCTCCTTAAACATGAGGTAAACTAAAAACAAGTACACCGATAAAAGCACCATCGTCGAAAACCCTCCACCATGAAAAACAAGTAAAGCTACTTTACGTGTCAGTAGAAGTGGTCTCCCCTTTTTTGTCGGCTAATGGGAGACTTATTGCTTATACTAATGTCTTTATAGATTTAATGGTGCTGAAGCGTCATATGGTACATTTTGGTCCCATTTCCAGAGTGGAGAGACTAGAAACAAACATTACAGCATAGAAATTACCACCGTTGACAACCCTCGAATGGAGGGTCACAGTCTCCGATGGTTGTTACATATCAAATTTCTTTTTCTGATCATTCATTGCAACCGAAATTTTGAATAGCGTTTGAAAAGAAATTGTCTGGTGAGCGAAAATTCTGAAATGACACTAATCGAGAATTGGTAACTATTACATGGATTCGATAGAATAATAACTTTTCGATTCTCACCACTGGCATGTTACTGGAAATCCGTGGAGAGATGGTTAACGTCTCAGTTCTTTTTTTGGTTTCTTAAACATATTTTGGAGAGTGGCTAGCCTAGTAGGAAACGCTGTTTCTCTATGTTCGAGTTTGTTTTTATGGCACTTGGTATTAACCAAGTGACATATAGCAGTCGCCAATTCTGTCGGTCTGTCGGTCTGTCTGTCGGTCTGTCTGTCGGTCTGTCTGTCGGTCTGTCTGTCGGTCCCGGTTTTGCTACTTTAGGCACTTCCAGGTAAGCTAGGACGATGAAATTTGGCAAGCGTATCAGGGACCGGACCAGATTAAATTAGAAATAGTCGTTTTCCCGATTTGACCATCTGGGGGGGAGTGGGGGCCCGGTTAATTCGCAAAAAATAGAAAAAATGAAGTATTTTTAACTTATCAGCGGGTATTTGGATCTTAATGAAATTTGATGTTTGGAATGATATTGTGTCTTAGAGCTCTTATTTTTAATCCCGACCGGATCTGATGACATTGGGGGGAGTTGGAGGGGGAAAACCTAAAGTCCCGGTTTTGCTACTTTAGGCACTTCCAGGTAAGCTAGGACGATGAAATTTGGCAAGCGTATCAGGGACCGGACCAGATTAAATTAGAAATAGTCGTTTTCCCGATTTGACCATCTGGGGGGGGGAGAAGGGGCCGGTTAATTCGGAAAAATAGAAAAAATGAAGTATTTTTAACTTATGAGCGGGTGATTGGATCTTAATGAAATTTGATGTTTGGAATGATATTGTGTCTCAGAGCTCTTATTTTAAATCCCGACTGGGTCTGATGACATTGGGGGGAGTTGGAGGGGGGAAACCTAAAATCTTGGAAAACACTTAGAGTAGAGGGATCGGGATGAAACTTGATGGGAAAAATAAGCGCAAGTCCCAGATACATGATTGACATAATCGGAACTTATTTGCTCTCTTTGGGGTAGTTGGGAGGGGGGGAGTAAGTCTTAAAAATTAGAAAAATGAGGTATTTTCAACTTACGAACGGGTGATCGGATCTCAATGAAATTTGATGTTTAGAAGGATATCGTGTCTTAGAGCTCTTATTTTAAATCCCGACCGGATCTGGTGATGGGGGCGGGGAGTTGGGAGGGGGAAACCTAAAACTTGGAAAACACTTAGAGTGGAGGGATCGGGATGAAACATGGTGGGAAAAATAAACACAAGTCCTAGATAGATGATTGACATAAACGGAACGGATCCGCTCTCTTTTGGGTAGTTGGGGGGGGGGGGGGTTAATTCTGAAAAATTAGAAAAAATGAGGTATTTTTAACTTACGAATGGGTGATTGGATCTCCATGAAATTTGATTTTTAGAAGGATATCGTGGCTCAAAGCTCTTATTTTAAATCCTGACCGGATCTGGTGACATTGGGGGAAGTTTGGGGTGGGGAGACCTAAAATGATGGGAAACCCTTAGATTGGAAGGATTGGGATGAAACTTGGTTGGAAAAATAAGCAAAAGTCTTGCATACGTAATTTACATAATTGGAACGGATCCGCTCAATTGCGGGGGGGGGGGGTAATTCTGAAAAATAAGAAAAATAACGTATTTTTAACTTACGAAGGAGTGATCGGATCTTCATGAAACTTCATATTTAGAAGGACCTCGTAACTCTGATATCTTATTTTAAATCTCAACCGGATCAAACGTAATTGGGGGGGGGGACAGTTGGGGGGACCGGAAATCTTAGAAAATACTTAAAGCGGTGAGATCAGGATGAAACTGGATGGGAAGAATAGAAACCTGTCTAAGATACGTGACTGACATAACTGGACCGGATCTGCTCTCTTTGGTGGAATTGGGAGGGGGGAGGTAATTTTGAAAATTGAGGTATTTGTAACTTACGAAAGGGTGACCAGATCTTAATGAAATTTGATATTTAGAAGGATCTTGTGCTATAAAGTTTAACTTTAGGTTCTGACCTTCTCACAAGTGCCAAATGAGCTCTTGGCTCTTGGCTCTTCCGACCTCGTCCAAATGAGCTCTTGGCTCTTCCGACCTCGTACCATATGAGCTCTCGGCTCTTCCGACCTCGTCACAAGTGCCATATGAGCTCTTAGCTCTTGTTCTTTTTCTATTTGCCACCTGATTGATACTTTTCAGAGAATTGTTAGCAGATTTTATTAGCAAAAACTTTTGTTCCTATCCGCTAACACACATTGGTAGCTAATATTGTGAGTTATAACTGTGACGACAGAAGAAATCGTGTAACTTTCCCCTTGTGTGTGCTTCAGACAAAACCAAGCAACTTGAGGCTAGCACACGCTCCTCCTATATCCATCAATTTAAGGCTCCAGGTTTTTTTCTTCTTCCCACCAAGCCCCTATCTCCCTAAAATCCTTTCTGGTACTTACATGTTATCCCAATCACAATCAAGTTCTTGATGGTAGTAAAGCCGGTTTCTTTGTCTGCATTGGGAGATAATTTGCTTAGCCTAAGTAAATAACTACTATGCAGGTATAATTTAGTTAAATGTTTAACATATTGAGGTGGCTAGACATTTAATATAATGTTTTCTGGGCTGCTTGGTTTCCGCAATTCTCTGTTGCAGTTTCCATAATTTTTTTCCTGAATTATTATATTTTCATCAGATTTTGGTATGTTTCATTACAATTAACCTAACTTCACTTCTTGAGTGCGGTCCGAGTAACACGTAAGTACCTCCTTTCTTATGACCTCTTTCTGTCCCAGTCAGGAACAATGTGCATTTCGATTCACACCGGATGAATGGTGAAAAAGCATGATTTTGGACAATCTATCATCCTTAATCTGTAAAACGTGACATTAGCCACTTTAAACTGTCTTTCATTTTAGCCCTAGGAAGCTGGATCGAAGAACATATTTTTTACAGCTTATTGTTTTATGTATTGTCAGTCGAAAGTTCAGTTTGTGCACCATTCCTCTGGGGAAACATCTTCTCCTCAACCCTTCAAAGCGACTTATCTTCAATTTCTTCTAACCTTTTTAAACTGCAAGAAAACACATAACGCCAATAGACAAAACTTTTTGAAACCGTTGTTTTCAAATTTTAGTCCTTTCGTATTTCAGAAGTGTAGAGGAATTGAATTTGCCTTATTACTAAGAAGAAAACCTCTTTTTTCGTTAAAAATTACTCAAATGTACCTAAGTTAATAGTTGAGCTGACACAATGATAATTTTTTGCAAGCGAGATGGAGGGAAATAATGTAAACTAGCTAATCAGTGAGGACTTCTGCTCAAGCAAGCTAAATTTATCCATAAAAAATAATAAAGTTATATCTAAGTAACCGTGAAGATGGGCGTTACTATATCTCCTCTCTTTAAAGAGGATAATTTACTAGCAAGGGGGGGGGGCTTCTTTCATAGAGATTAGCTTTAAACTCAATTCTGAAAGTTCTTAAGAGGAAACCAATGATTTTTCTAAGTGCACTCCTCCCCTAGCTACATCCATTTGCATCGTAAAGAAGACGCAGTAGCCTAGGCACCACGGCCGTATCTAAGGGGGAGGAGGGTTAGAACCCCCCTTCCCCGGAAATATTTGTCCAGCTCCTAAAAGCGTAACAAAAATAAATATAAACAATTTTTTATGCGTTTTTTGAAGTTGTTCTTGTAACACGCCCCTGCCAAAAAAAAACATCCTGGATATGGATCTGCTAGGCGCATACAAAAGAAATTATTTTTATGAAAAGATAAAAAAATCAGGACTACCTGCAGTAGAAGAATTCACTAAAATGTTCAACTGCCAATTTGAATGTTGATATGTTTTCTACTAAAAATAGCAATTTACCTTTGATCCTATATGTTGTGTATAAAATTAAATAAAGATTAAATAAACCAGTAATTTTATTTCAAGCAACCACATTCTTAACTACAGAGCTCAAGCACAAATATATAAGTTATCACAGTATTTAAAGACCCAGATATAAAATGTAAGGTGCACCCAGAGGCGATGCATTTTTTTTTTAATTAAAGTTTTTTTTTACCAAATTCCAAGACCAAAGGAAAGACTATGAATGCTGAAAAATTACAACCCAAATTATATGTATTTGTCAACGTCAATGCATATCCAAAAAGTGATTAATCCCTTGCTCATAAAAATTAATTAATCTTTTTTCGTAATAAACGCTTTAGGAATGAAAATAAAAAACATTTATGTATAATTAATTAATTTTCAGATACTTTTTTAGATTTAAAATTTCTTCCATCTGTCATTATAGGTAACATGGATCAGTAATACTAAAAATTAACAGAAATTAGCTGGTTAAACGAGAGAGGAAAAGTTGAGCCGCAGCTGGTTCTGGTAAAAATCAGAAAATAATTTTTACTGGAACACAACTCCAGACCCCTTTTAGGCTCGGGCAACGAATGGTGAGGAGTTTATTTTTTTAAGCTGATCCGTGGATAAAATAACATGCTCAGGTTTTTTTCTTCGCTAAAATTAGATTTGCTACAAATTGAACATTCCATATAACCTTTGTTATTAAAGTTAATGAAGAACAGTTGATTAGAACAAATCCAAAGCAAGAAGGGAAAATACGAACAGAATGTGAAACATTAGACTTGTAACCAAAAAAGAAGGTAATATTTGATTCGTTTGAACCAAATAATGGGGCAACTTCAAGCTTTCAAGTTCACTTTCTGGTTGTTCAGACAATTGTGTTTATAAATCATATAATAGCCCCCCGCCATCCCCCTCCCAGTGCCTGACGTAACAATTACTGTGTTGTTTAGTTTAAACAAAAAAGATCCGAGGTCGATTGACAATAGATTTTTAATAACTTAGTACTAAAGTGCAAGTTATTCTGAAAACGAATGAAAACAACAGTCTAAAAGAGGGGAAAATCTATGAAGTACACGCACAAAAGATGCTGGAAAATTCGCAAAGAAAAAACTCTAAGGCAAAAAGGTGGATCACACAGAATTCTACGAATAACCTGACTAGTCCACTGACACTGTAACACCTTTTCAAAAGGTGTTCAACCCCTCAGGATGAGGTTCACCATCAGTGTTTTTTCCTTAAATCCTGAGATTCAGTAGAAAACCACACAAAACTGGCTGTCATATTTCACAAATAATTGGCAAATACCCAATTAAGGTAGAAACATCGAAACCTGATCAACAGTTTACAGACAATTACTTTGCTTTTATTTATATTATAAACCAATCAAATACAATTAAACAAATCGAGAGTAACATCGTATATGCACAGACTTAGACAATTAAGGTCAAATAACATCAATAACTAAAAAAATGACCTAACTGAAAATATAAATTATGTTCGACGTGTATCATGTAGTCCTAGAGCAGATAATGTCCATTAATTTGGGCTTTTTAACAGTCTAAAGGGAATGAAAAAAAAATTAATTGAACACTTTCATTCGCCACCGGTGGTGGCAACCCTGATCACGAACCCAGAGCTTCAGCAGTTTAGTCTTGAAGCGTCTTGGAAGGTCATAAAGAGCTCAAACAGCTGCATTTTGTCTCAAAAAGATAATAAAATACGTCAAAGAATAAAATTTTAAACGATTTTTTAACTCTTAATTCCCTAAGAGCCTGAGTTTTAAACACACGTTTTTTTTTGTTTTGTTTTTTTATCAAAATAACTTCAAAAGTTGTACTTAGGGAAGAAAATATGTAGGTTTCTTACATAAAATCTCAAATTCCCTAAAAAACTTCATAATTGAATTATACATATTTCTATGTAAAATACAAAACAAAAATGACACAACCAACTTTGATAAATATTAAAAACTGTTGACCAGGTTTCGCTTACAAGAAAGTTTCTTAAATGTTCCTACAGAATTTGCAAATATCCAGACGTTTATAACTTTACAATTTTTCAACTGGAAATATAACAGCCTTAAGGAACAGTACAGTGATATGTTCTTAGAATAATTCTAGTAAAAAAAAAAAAAAAAAAGTTAGTGCATCACAGCCGCAGTGGTGAGGGCCTTAAACCCCAAAATCATAGACGAATTCCACTTGTTTGAATCATAGTAATTAAAAGTCATATCAGTTCGTGGTCGCTTAGACGTAGGCTCACAATCACTCATATTCTCCTTAACTGAAACACAATTTGGCAAAACAGGGGTATATATCGTCGTCTGTCGGTCCATCATGAACGAAGGACTTGTACCAGGCATGGGGCTCCACTGCTTCGTCCCGGGTAGGTAGCCCCACTGTGGGACTGGGAGCCGGGTTGGTGGCAGTTGGGCGGTGCAGTTGGGGCATTGACATGGTTGCAGTCGTTCTATCACAGGTGCGGCGTCTGCCATTTGAAAGTTGGAATAGGGCATCACATGATCTAGAATAAAAAGACAATCTTAACTAATCTTTGGTTAACAAAGTCTCACAGAGACACATAAAAGGGATGTAGTAATCAGTATATCTCATGGAAGACACACACCATTCTCCCTTTAGCCCTCCTTCCACGGTATGGACACTCCAAATTTAAACAAACAAAAGCCTAGGATCAGAAATATTGCTTATAAACAAACAAACTATTATAAACAAACAACAACTACTAAGAAACAAACTATTATAAACGAACAACAACTATTAACGAACAATCTTTTATAAACAAACTACAACTATTAATGAACAAACTTTTATAAACAAACAACAACTATTAATAAACAAACCATTATAAACAAACTACAATTCTTATTTGAAAAAAGTACATAATATAACAATAATATAAAGAAAGTGGCATTCCCATTTTGCAACTTTGAATAATTTGTTGTTAAGATGAATTTCTCTACCCCCGGAAGAGTGTATTTCGGACATGCCTGGAACCAAAGGACTGAATAACCACTTTGGATGTGCTAGACGATTGAAGACATCCCCTTAATGTGAGAAGTCAAAAACTAACAAGTAATATTGGTAAATTGAGTTTAAAAATAATACGAGAATCACTTCAACTGAACAACATTTCATGTTGAGAGAAACTCAACATTTCATAACTTTAATACGAAACCGTGTAAAAATTACCTTGCTAATGTGCAAGGAAGTATTTAGAAGACAGGTGACCTTCCCTTGGGATGTGGCACCCGAAAATACAAAAGGGCTTGAAGAATAAAGAATTTCATGTCCTATCATAAGTACAGGTCCCGTATCCTATGAAGGGGACTGCAGAGATTCCTGAAATGGGTTTTACTATATTCCTTACAACTTACTTTTTTATTTTCGAAAAATCTGCACCTCCGACCAAGTAAAACTCAAACATAGGTACTGACACACCTTAGTTTCTATTAGCACTAAGTTATTTGCCCCCCTAGATTTCGAAAATCTTCTCTTGCTATTTTCTTTGTAAAAATGCCCCTCCACTCCCTTAGATTTTGAAAAATACAATTTTCCCGCCAGATCACTAGCTTTAGAATGATTAAAAATTATAATACTTTAGCTGTCGTTTGTTTCAGTCCATATGCAAAAGTAGACACATTAACGTCACACCACCATAATGCATTCCGAATATAAAACCTTATAGTATAATAAATACAGAAATATAGCAAAACAATCAACAGACAAGCTTGCCATAATAACAGAATTTATCCAGTTTACTTTAATTCCCTCAATAATATCGCATTTTAAAATCAAATTTAAAATTCAAAACTTCCAACATTCATTGGAATATTCAAGATACATTGCATGTTAGATAATTATCAAGAATATTACTTTTATCCTTCTAGAGGAGAATGATTGTAAAGTAATTACCTGCTACATGCAAGTTTTGTTGATTAATGAAACTTCGCTCAACTATATTATCCCAGAACCTTAGGCCAAATTATACATTCTATTGACATGCACATGTATGTAATGTAGCATGGTGTGGCACTTGAAATGTATTCATGCATGACGCAATTGATCCACGGGAATAATTTGTTGGGAGGAGGCCCTGCACCTCCGTTATTAATAATAGGCGAAGTTTCACGTTAATCACAATTTAACAACTATCACAGGCAATACTTCCCACAGCCACGTGCACAAGGAAGGTCTTTCGGGCCTTAGCGATTTCCCAAATAATTTCTAGTATTTCTCCCTAAATTTGACTAGGCTATTTGCATTTCTTTTAAATTTAAGACCCCCCCCCCTGAAGCCTTCCTGACCCTAAGTACCGATTTTTGGTAAAAATGTGGAATTGAAAATAATTGTAGAGGGATTTTTGAATGAAATTGCGGGAAAAGGAAACAACTTTTTGACGAATTTGCTGTAGTCAAGCAAACAAATATGTAACCACATTCGTGCCACTAATATCCATGGTCGGCCCAGTAGAAACACCTATCTTAGCATTGTCTAAGCTCTGAGTGAGTGTTACTCCCCCCCCCACCTGGCAAATATTGCTTTCGCACAGCTACAGCTGCAGGTTAAACATCCATGATTTTGATTAGGGAAATAGGATAAACTATAGAAAAGATTTTTTTTACAAATATTTACGCTTACTCCAATAAAAAACACTGGGAGGGGATGGGGTCAAAACCTCATCCAAACCCTCCTTGACAGGAACTTGCATTGGTAACGAGAAAATAATTAAAACATGAATATTCATGGCCCATAGATTAGCCCAATCACTGCAAAGGATGTTTGGGCTGCAAAGGAGGGGAATCCACGCAAGTTCTTTAAACACTAATTCAGAGAAAATAGATTTTTGAAAATAATTAAAGCTTTATTATTTGAATGTTTTAAAGCTTCTCCTTTTATTATTATTATTTTTTCTATATACCTTAAAAGTTCTTCAAGAAAGATTCATTTATTATTTCAAATGTAATGGTAATAAGTCATACAAACATACCTGGGTATCATTAGAAACTGTGGCATATTCTTAAACTAGGCATTTAAGAATACTTTTGGGATTGGATTTATGCTAGCTATTACACCGAGAAGGGTAGAAAAGGTTAAACCTAACAGTAGGTTTACACGACCCCAAATACCTAACCGGGTGTTGAAATTGTATGCAAGCCATTGAATTAAATAGGGGGTCAGAATAGGGAAAAAAAGATAAGGAATCTAATCTTCTCTCTACTGTTCAGTGGGCTTTCCTTCTATTGGCTTATAAATCAGGACAAAAGCAGGCAGTTTATTGAAACCATCAGAAGTGCATAAGGTTGGAAAGGTTTTAAGGCACGTATGGAAATCGGTGATGTTTGTCATGAATGTTCACTAGACAATAATTTAAAGATCCCCTCAAAAGGTGGATTCAAGGACCCTACTAAGTAAAACTTCAAGGAATCATTTACGAAATGTACTCGTATACCCTTTTCATAAAGATGTAAAATAATATTTATTTTAAAAATAGCTAATCACAAGCCCAACTAGGTCAAATTAGCATTTCGGAATAAATAAAAATACAACACACATGTGAGGTTGGTTGAAGGCCGCATCCATGATTTTTGTTCGGGGGAGGGGGGCTACCAAATAATTTTTGTTTGGGGTGGAAGGTGAGGGGACTAAGGCTCCCTTTTATCCGCATTTTATGACTTATTTGCCGAGCGGAAGAAATATTTTCTAGGCGGGGTAGAAACCCTGATGCCCTCTTGGATGCAGCCCTGAAGTGAGTGCATATACCCCCAATAAGCTTTGGAGGGTCCTCTGCCACAAAAAAAGACAACTATAGCCTAAACACAACAATTCAAAATCTATTCCAGGCGGGGTACAAGCCAAAAATATACAAAAACGGGCGGTTTATATAGAAACTATACGAGATTAGAGGGGAAATCGTAAATATTTTCAAATGCAGGGCCGGTGGGCTGATATCTACTTGGTACATGCCTGACACGGTTCTTCAGAGCGAAATTTATTCAAAACACCAACCCCCTCCACTTACAAATCCTCCACAGGAATATGGATATTTATACAGGAGTTTATTTGAAGTATTTTGTTGATGAGATTTCCAGCTACAAGGAGTTGACGTGGAATAGCAACAGAGAACTATAGGCTCCCAAAATAGATATCCCGAAAATTTTCAAACCATATGTAAAAGAACAATAGGCGAACTATTCATGTATTTCCAGTGCCAGAACCCCTGCAAAGTTTAATCAAGTCTCCTGGTGCATAAAAATGCAACTCGAGGTCAAAATTGCCTCTGTGGTTCAGAGCGTTTATTAAATTGCTTTGAACTTATAGGTTGAATATAATAACCATTTGAGGCTAAAACCTAACGAATACACAATTGTAGTCGAAAATGGAAGACGATTCGTGTGAATTTAAAGAGGTTGTAAATACAGAAGTAATCGTTAGAAGACATTTTTTTAACTCAATTAGCAAGTTCAAAATATTCCATACGGTAAGAAATTCATCTGTCGAGATCAAGGGTGTACTGTTGGTATTGCTGTCAGTGAATATATTGCTGTAAAATAAGGCATGGATTAACGGTTAATTTAATCAATTAGTATTTACGCAGAAGCATTCTCCGCCTGAAAATCAATTTTTCACGTAAAATTTTGCTTCGAATATGTCCTAAAAAATCTTGCAGAAGAACGCAGCATATTTTCCCAGAAGAACAAAAAATATGAAAAGTTGCAAGTCCAAACAATAGCGGCAGGGGACGCACAAACAGCCCCCATAAAATGAATACTTTTCAGCACCTTTAACACCGCCAGTAAGGGCTGTAAAGTCAAGTGCCTTATTATTTACTTTACATTTACAAACGAGTTAGAATCTCCTAAAGCCAGAAAAGCAACTATATTTTAATTTTTTAAAAATTTTAAACCACTAATACTTTCACAAATAGTTTAAAAGTGCATCTACACCACTGAACTAATACCCAAAGAATAGCTATCATCCGAATATAAAGCTAAGCTCCATTAACCAGAGCATAAATACTACTTGCAAGAAAATATTCAAATAATATAAGAGAAAACTAATTTATGTGCAAATAAATGTGCAAAGTCATTGAATATCAATTGAAACTTTTAGGGGTTCATGAGCATTTTGACGGGTCTACTTAATCAAAGTCTTGAAGTTTTGCAAATGAATACAAAGCTAAGATCCATGGATAGAGACTAATTCTCTAGTCTGATGTATTCAAATAAGAACACGACCCTCCAGTGGTTCACCAATTAGCTTTATGTATATTTAGCAACAATCTTCAGAAACATTCAATCCATATTAAATGATCATAATTATTAGAAAAAAGGCTATTTTTTTCTTCGCAGCTAACTTCAAAACGGTGCTATATTTAATTATACTGAAAACTCTGTTGTACAACTGGACCTCTGAGATGTACTCCAGGTAGCTGAGAGCGAGCAACACCTCAGAAAGCTCTGGAATTATCCAAATGTATTTAATAACTTTTCTGCTAAACTTCTAAACGATCATCTATGGCCCACAAACTGATATTTATCAAAAATCAAAAGACGCCAAACTGAAAATCTTCAACTTGCAGCAATATCATTTAGACTGGCGGGTTTTAGAATAAACAAACGGCTGACAAGTCAAGACAGAAAATAGAGGAATCGATAGAACCAATTTCCTAGTACTAATAGGTAACTCGTAGTCCTAAACCCTGAAAAAAGGCCTGGTTGGATTAAATGTGAATAAAAGGGCAATAGATAGAGCTAAGACTCAGTAATATATCAAATGTAGTCTACCCTCCCCTCGGCTCAGGGTTTAAAATACAAAAAACCAGTCAAATGATACCAGGGTTGAACTTGATGCACTTCACTATAAATACTAGGTTTCAAAGGCCAAAAAAAATCACTTCAAAAAAAGGCAGTTTGTTTTTCTTCCCTATTGGGCTTTCATTTCCTCCTTTGATCCTGCTTTTATTGTTAACAGTGGAGGTAATTTCTTTTTTAAAGGCATATTTAAAATCAATTCACGCGTTGCCGAAGAGGACTTCAGAGAAATTCGCATTCAGTCAGACATACCTTACATTTGCAACAAAAAGGGTCCTTTAACGTTTTTGGACAGCCATGCGACAACCCCCGCCCCGAGAGTAATCAAGTTTCTGCGATAAAAGACAAAGAAACCCCTCTTAATCCGCCTTTCGGTTCCTCAGTTAAGAAAGGATACGAGGAGAGCATAAATGGACCATTTTCCGGTCCCTAGCGACGCCAGACACAGATGGTCTGAAATCCTGTCTTTTTCATCTTTGTCGGAGCATTTCCGTTGAAACAAAGTCAACTAACAAAACTGTCCAAGTAATTATAAACGGCGATCTGCCCTTTGAATGGATAACAGCTTAACAAACAATTCTAGTATTGGGAAAAGATAATTATCTCGAAAAGATGTCATGGTACGATGATTATCTTTTTGTGTCATTAATTCTTTAGGTTTTATGAGTTGATGAAAAAGCGTCCAAATGTAAATTCAACGGAGATAATATTTCGCAAGTTATCATTTTGTTGTTTAGATAATTTATCCTATCTTTCGGGTTCGACATGTCTTTTATTTTTTTAACTAAATTCAACCGCCTTTCTCAAGCAAATTAAAAAAAAAATGTTTTTACAAAAATAAGACTTTATTTAAGCATTTTTTCATTGGGCTTCTTCAATAAGAACACAAGTCTTGAGATCATTTAATGGTGACGTTCCAGCAAATTGTAATTTTTTTGCGAGAATTATCATCTTCTGAGACTAAGCATCAAAATTACCAAGCCTATCACTTAGGAGTGAGACATAACTTCCTTTGTGAAAAAAATTCGGAACATTTTTCAGAATATACACATTGACATTCTTAGGCTAAAAATGCCAACTTTTAAATCCTTTAGAGGCATAATTCCCTTTGTGCTACAAACCCAAAATTTTCATTTTCAAAATTTAGCATTTTTCAAGAATTAGCGAAAGTATCAATTCCAATTAACCGGAAAAGACTTCCAGTTTTTGGTGATATAACCTTCATTTAACGCATTCTCAACATTTTTTTTTTTTTTTTTTTTGCAAAAATTATCAATTTTCGTTTCAGAATATTCAATGGATTGCTTTTATTAATAGCGCCAACTTCAAGATCATTTATCTACGTTACATAGCTTATGTTGTCCCAGAACTACAATGTATTGGTTTTTAAATTACCATTTTTATTTCACCATTTTTGCAGTCTGAATTATGAAGTCGTTTAATGATTACACATGACATCAATTGCAAATAAAGTTCTAAAATTGCGCATCTAGAAGTTCAACTTGTTCATAATTCAGCATATTTAAGGGGTTGCGTACTCTCTTTTGTAAAGGCACACGAAATTGTATCGCTATCTTCATACCAATACCTAGTACATCATGCCTCAAATCAAACTAGTGACTAATTAAGACTTAGAAATGAAAGAATAACATACTACACTGAGGATAATAATACCAGTCCCATCGAGAAATATTGAAAACGAACTCTTTCCAATTTGGAAATCACCCACGGTCTCCTTTTCAATATGAAACTTTGGGGAAAATACTTTTAAATACAAAAGAGAAATATCTGAAATCTGCCTTTCACAAGTCTCATTCGTCATTCAACCAGACACACATGCAGGGGGGAGGCTTTGATTCACCACCATTCCCTGCAAGACCTCGAAATTTTTGTGATTTGTTTAGTTTCGAAGTTACCCCCTACCCAAAAAAAGAATTCTCCGAAAGTGCCTAAGGAAACTACATACATTTTGGCCTTCCAAAATGATTACCCTGTATAAATCATGCGCATCATATTTTTCACGGGGGGGGGGGGTGAGTGAAAACTTTCATGGGGAAGTTAGGGTTGAAGAAAATCCTGTCTTTCTGTTTATAATTTCGCCACTGTGGATATGGGTGTTTTTAATAGGAATCACGCTAACAATGAATGATAAAATAAGTTCTTAACGAGCACCTCATAAACTAGCAAGTTGCACTGACCGCTTTCAGAAGACGCGTCTTGCACTTAGCATATGTTATGTTTTTTTAAACCTAAAAATAGCCATGATCTTTCTGATCCTCCCTAAATGGTGTTTCGCTCTCAGTAATTAGCTATGACGTTATAAATAACGTCCCCCGATCCAGGAGGGAATTATATAATTTTTAGCTACTTGCATTAAAAACGTTTTCTTGGCAAATAATGGTATACTTAGAAAGACTATTTTTTGTTCATGTACAGTTCGCGTTGTATAAAAAGTTTACATTTTTATCGTTTTCAAAATGAATGTTCTTTCTTTAATGGTATTTTAATGTTGTTTTTGTACACTCGGTTTGTCACCCTGTAAACATGATTCGGACAGTTCACTTTCTTTAAGGTATGGAAGTTTTGGCCTCATTCCAAACAAGGTTAATACAGGTTGTCAAAGACGAAGAATATTAGGGGAAACCTATACCTCGAAAAGATATTTTTTGACCCCAAAAGTGAAGTTTGTAAGACATGAAAAATAAAGGAAATCAAGCTTAGAGGTATGTTGGAAATTTACAAGCCATGGAAATCTTGTCGCATAAGTTTACCAAAACTATAATTTGATCAGAGTCGTAATATGACTTTTTAGCAGGCATAGGGGGGGGGGGGTCAAAAGAGGACGATCACGAAGGGATTGTGGATCAAAAAGATTATCAGACTTTCAAAATCTTTAATATTATACATTTAGTGTTGTTGAGTTGTCGAGCCCAATTGAATTCCGTTCAAGATTTTATTGGCAGTAAATCAAAATAATCTAAATCTTAGTTTTTCCTTGCCTTCAATTATTTAAAAAGAAGTTATTTACTTTGTGATATCAAAGCCACTTTTTCTACAGGAACGGCTAGAATTTATTGATTTTCCTTTCTCAGGATGTATATTCTCCTTTCTAAAAAGAAAACCTGAAAAGCAATTTGGAGGTCTGGGATAAATAGCAGCATAAAACAGGGATATAATTCCAGTTTTCTTGGGGAGGGGCAAATTTTCAATTTTTTTAAGAGAGCAGAGACTGCAGCCATATATATATATATATATATATATATATATATATATATATATATATATATATATATATATATATATATATATATATATATATATATATATATATATATGTATGTATGTATATATCGTGACAAAATTGATGGAATAGGCTACCCCTGAATTTTAATAGACAAAACTAATGAATAGTTGTGTCCCTACCCATTTTCAGAATGTATCACGAAATTATTCAGATAGCAAACCCTTTTAAGACAGCCCAGGAGGCTTTAATCAATCATGAAAAATTGTTAGTTGAGAAAATGACTCGAGGAAAATTGCAATGGGCTGGATGATGGCCTATCCCAATATGCTTTTGGGCAATCGCTTGAGGATTTTTGTCAGAAAGTGATTGGTTTGAAATTGGTTTAGATACCGTTTGAATACCCTACAATGACCATCTTTCATTTCGGCAAGATGATTAAACCCTACCCCAGTATTAAGTGAACGAAGTAGAACTACTTTCTTCTATGCTCAGTATTAGGTTGAATTCAAGAACAATTTGAAGATAATACGTTTTTCTTTCATTTACATTCAAATCAGTTCTAGCTCCAAATCCGAAATATTTTCGTTCTATTCATGTTCAGCCCTTTAAAAAGCTTCCAATTTACCGTTGTTTTGGCAAAGGTCACCACATATGACTGTCTTGACATTTATTTTTTTTTTATAATGAAAGCCAGCCTCTTTTTCTTCCTGTGGGTGGGAATCTAAGGGTAAAATGGGTATCGGTACTTGTCGGTTATTGGAAACACACCCAAAAAGTGAAGTTAGGTTAATCCTAATGAAAAATAACAAACCATGGTGATAAATAACATTTTAGAAACAATATTATGGAAGCATAAGCCAACCTAACGTGACCTAACCCCACTGTATAAAAAGCGGGGAAACAAAGTAGCAATGCTAATTGGCAGTTTTCAAATTTGTTGGCAAATTTTGTCTGAAAATACAATTTTTACGTTTAAAAACACTTTTTGCTCAAGGAAAAGCTGTCAAAACACAAGTTATGCTGCTAAAGTGTTGGCAGCTTTTGGAATGCTGTCAAATTCTGCTATTTGGCAGCGTTGTAACTTTTTCTGTACCTGACCTAACCTAACCCCCATCCCTAATGTGCAAATATATAGCCCGAATTATGAAAGTCCATGCATTATATCTAGGTCCAACTTATTGTATCATCCATCACTTATTCTTTAGCTATGAAACCGGTTTTCTGAGATGTAACCTAAGCGTAATTCTTAAATACGTCTCCAATAAACGACAAGTACTTGGTATCTTTAGCCCTTTTTTAAAAACATAATTCCAACGTAGAATCTTCAAAATTCGTAGCATTTGTATGACTTATTCACTATAAATTTCAAAAAGAGAAAAAAAAAAATCTTGTCTGCCTAACTGATTTCCAAGGGGATGATAGGTACAGTTAAAAATCAACATCAATTAGGTTAAAGTGACATAGTGCAAATGCTTTCAGACAATTGCCAGGGCTGAAAACCAATTAAGAATGCCTGGTTCTGCTCAATTAAGTTTAACAGCGTTTGTTAGCAAAGTCTGCAATTACTTCCCGGAGAGTTTTCAACTTTAGTTTCGTTTTTCCCACACGTAAACTTATCAACAAAGGAAGTTTGTATTACGGCATCTGTTATTACTAGCATACACCCCAGACAGATCCTGTTTATTTACCATTTTGCCATGGAATATTTCATAGTTTATTTTGCCGACATCAGGGCTGTATCCGTATTTTGGTTAGGGGGGAGGGTGGCTATGAAAACTATTGGTGCTGGTTAATTTTTCAGATCACACTCAAGAATTTTGATCTACGAGATGTGACAAAAACGGGTTTAACTAGCTTTTATATCGTTTTAACTATCGTTTAACTATCTCGGAGACAATTAGCTTAAGCACAGTGAAGTAACATTGTTGTAGTTATATTTCAATTAATATAATGCGTTCTGCGCGGTCTGCTTTCCATGATTCTTTGTCATTGTTTCATAATTTTGTTTCGGTATCTTCATCATATTTTGGTATATTTCATTAAGATTAACCATACTTCACTTCTTGGGTCTGTTACGAATAATTAACAAGTACCAAACTACTTTAGATTCATCTAATATCCCAAATGGGGACATCATACAGCTTTTCCTATTTAAGGGGGGGGGGTTAAACGAGGATGTCTCCCTAGTTAACGGCTTTAGCTGATGCTTATGAATGTTTCTCTTCTAAAAACAGGCATAAGCCATGATATAAGGTGTGGGGAAGGGGTACTCTATGTACGCGTCTATAGGACTTCTGTTTAGTGAACAGGGCACTAAAACCCTGGCCTGTCCCCTTACCCTAAATTTTGAAGTTGTACCCTACCACTGAAAACATACATTACGAATTTGCCTGGTTGATATACCCTATTGTGTTCACACTTTTTCCGGGGCTGTGACCGACTTGGTACTGGTGTCTTATAGTAACCACACTCAAGAATTGAAGTTACATTAATCGCAATGAAATATGCCAAAATATGATGAAAATAGAATAGTTTAGTAACAAAATTATGGAAACAACAACAAAGAATTATGGAACCTAAACTAACCTAACCAAAATACCAACAAAATATTTAATGAGAATATAGCTACAATGTAGTTCCCCACCGAGCCGAAAGTAATATTGTCCGGTATAAAGGCCATGAAAACTGGTTATTGTCTCATGTTTGCGATACAAAATCTTGAGTGTAATGGCGTTAAGACACAAGTACCATTAAATGAAAAAAGGTTCCCCTAATATTCAACTCATTTATTTCGAGTTGCTCCAAAGGTATTAAATCCCGAAAACTTTTAACGGTATATCTACCAAGCAAACAGTATTATCTTGACATGGGCTTATTATACAGCTTTAGATTCATCTTATCTTTAAAGCCCCTTTAGTAATTTGATGTTCTACAAATATTTGGTCCTAACAGGCAAATAGGTAAATATTTATTCAATAACCCGTGTTCCAATCTTTCTGTACCATAAAGCAATGAATCAATTATTAGGGCCATGAGTGGGTAGAATTAATGGATATGAGTCTATAATGCCATTTCCTAGTAAAATCGTTTCAGTATAACCATCTGGTTTAACCAAAATTACACTTACATATACTATAAAACCATAAATTTGCTTCATAAGAACAAACAATGATATAGTAAGGCTTACGCCAGATGTAAGATAACACCTCATTTGCACTGGGAACGCTACGTTTGCTCATGTTTTCTCAATAAATAGGAATACATTTTCCATCGGTAAATTTACCCCCCCCCCTCCAAAGCAGACATAATAGGGCATGCAAGGAAACTTCAGTTAAAAATTATCACTAAGTTATTGGCAAATTCAAATTATTATTTAATATCTATTTATAACTTTATTATGATCATTTATAATAAGATTTATAATGACGACAAAACAATAATTAATTATACTATTTTTTCTGATCTAAATAATAATTAGCGTCAAAACCAAGTTAGCGCCATGACTACCAGATAGTTTGGGAGTTAAGCCCCAATCACTTCAGAAAAGCTCAAATTGAGGACTTAGGGAGTGGGTTATGAGGAATACAAAGAGACTATTTCCTAAACGGTTCAATACTACTGCATTCTAATTTACTCTTCTAGATGGAGGGGGGGACTTTCAGGGAGTTCAGGTGAACTGTCTTGGCGCCGGTGTCGATTCCTTGACGTATTGACACAAATCTAACCATGTATAATAACAAAGCGAAACATGTTCCTAAATTGTTTGTGATAACCGCCTACTACCTTAAAAACCTATTTTGGCTTCCCTAGTCATTAACTCAACAAGTACATTTACATTTTAGGGTAGGAAATTGTTTTCTATGCCTTGAAAGTCGCACGAATCGTAATTCCCATTCAAGGCATTTCGTCCACAACTGTGACTTTTAGACAGAGACTGATAATGACTCAGTTGAATTTTGATTTGTGCTCTTCCTCAACTTAGCGTTGCGTGACTGAAATAAATGTTGGTTAACAAGAGGATTAAAATTTGTTCTACCCAAGGTACTACTTGAAAAATCGGAGAAGGCACAATTAAATACCCGGAGTCATGCCTAGAGAAGGAACGGGCTTGAAATTGTAATTATATTGAAAAGGAATACATTTGTTCAAAAATCCATTTGAATAGATAACAATAACATGCTATAATAATTTCGTAACTCTTTCCGTAAATAAACACCATTCGTATACAGGGGGGGGGGGGGCTTACGAAGTTCAAAACCCGCTCTTTGCATGCGAAAACACAGATACACACTTACTCTTCACATCAATAAAATAGACATATTCTGTAGCGACCCCTTTCGAAATGCATGAAAATATGTTTCTGTAAGGAGGGGGGGTGTAATTGAGTAGGTATACAGAAAATCGATTAGAAATATTAAGTCATGTGGTTAAGTACCTACATCTGATGTCCCCAACGTGTTTGAGGCCCAAAGAGGTGGATTTTCTTCGAAGTTCAACGTGCTTCTAAATTATATGAGACCCTTGAGGGGAGTTTCTGACCTCCTCGTGTACGAACGTAAACTCAAAGGTCTATATATCCTATTTCAGTTCTAGAAAAATCCCTAAGACAGACCTTTTTTTTATAAAATTCGAAATTTCTAGACAACCTTTACGCACTGAACTGCACACATATGCATAGGATTTTTGTTTGGTATGAGGGGGGGGGCACTAAAAAACCACAAGAGTAGAATTTTCTGTGCGCGAGCGCTGAAATACAAAGAGGAGAATTAAAAAGACATAATAGTGCCATATACTAGTATTATAAAATGTTAAATTGATAAGCATGAATTTCAATGAGTATGATATTACTACTCTCAAGGTAGGGGCTAAACAGGGGGAGGAGAGCTTTTTAGCGTGTCCCTTGCATGTCCGCAACACGTTCTTACTAATTACCCATGTCTCTTGAACGATTTGCCTATCGAACAGATTCAGAATAATAAAAAAAAAAAAAAAAATGAGCCACTTTTCTTTCTTAAGGTGAACCTAACTCAATTAAAGCCACTTCCATGTCATTCTTGCGAATTTCGATAACGTACGACAGCTCGGATACGGATATTTAATTAACCCAATGGAACCTTTGATAAGAACTGAAACCCGAATACTTTAACCCTTAGTGATAAGTTCCAGTCGAGGCGCCACCTGCTTATGCTCAATGAACCCCCTTGACGAATGACATTACACTCCCCCTCTAATCGAACGTTCTCCCAGATATGGTTCATTTGCCTTTTCTTTATCCAAGACTCAGAGCAAGCTCAGGAACAAAGGAACTACCATACGTGCTTTTTCTCCATTAATTTGAAAGACTCCCACAGGGAAATGAAAAACGCTTGCCAGAACGGATAGAAAATAAACGCACACATCCCTTTCTCCAGTCAATTTTGTAGGTCTGCTGTTGAACACAGGAAACTTGATGATTAAATAATAATGAATGAGAAGTTAGATATTACCAAAACAAAGAGATATCTTTTCTGTGCAGAGGCAAAAAAATGTATAGACACACGGGGGAAATGGGGCAGAAGTTTTCACATTTTAGAAAGATTGACACATTTTAGAAAGCTATTTCTCATTTAGATTTTACGATTATTTATCAATCTTTGCAAACATCGTGAAACATAAAATACACGGAAAAGTACACTTTTGGGTTTAAAAAATATCATCAGTTCTAAAACTCACCTCTCCTATGACACTTAAGCAGGGTTTTTTCGTGGGCAAAATAAAAAAGATAAAATCTTATTCGACAATAAGAAGCGCCTAGAATCTCAGAAAAATTAGGGTTTGGGGGGCTTTGACCCCAAGCCCCCTCCCCCCTACGCACGTCTCTATCCCCGTCCTTGATGAAACTTGACAAAGCGTAAACATTAGAAAAAAATCCCTCCCCTTGTAATTCAAAAACATCCTTGCACCGTTGCTCACATCATTCTGTGGGCTAATGATATAAATTAGACATTAGAAAAACATTTTGACTTTTTCCAGAAAATTTACTTTCTTGTTATGTCTTACTGATTTTTTATTACATTCTGATTTTCCTTAAAAAAAAATACTTTTACAAAATTTAACATGTACGAAACTGATCCGCGTACAGAGCCTATCAAAGTCC
Organism: Artemia franciscana; assembly: GCF_032884065.1. Lineage (NCBI taxonomy): Eukaryota > Metazoa > Arthropoda > Branchiopoda > Anostraca > Artemiidae > Artemia > Artemia franciscana. Next base: position 62,613,259 of record NC_088869.1, on the reverse strand, counting down.
AAGAGACCACTAAATCAAATGAGTACAAAATATTAGAATTTGATTTTAATATTCACAGACCTATGTCATCACCTTTCTGATTTGACTATTTGATTAGACTGTCACAGGAGCTCATAGAACTATGAATACAGGTTTTATCCAAAGTATGAAATTGGAGAATATAAATCGTGGTGAAACAGATACTAACGAAAATATAGGGAGGCGAGGATTTTTAAAATAAAACTGTTAAATAAAGATATAATTTATTTTGTTTCTCCAATGAAAATACTTAAGACTTGTTTTTTGCTTCTTTTTTAGGGGGGGGGCAATTTTTACTCCTATGACGAATTGTGTTACCTTTAATCGAATTTCAAAAACCCCATTTAAATAATTATTAATATTAAAAAGCAAAACATAATTAGATTCATAATTCAGTGTATTAAAAGTCAAGCAACCCAAACAAATAACACTTAATTGATTTTTTTTTTTAGTCCGAAGTTTTGGCTGTAATCCTGTAACGCCCATTTTAGTTAAAAAAAAAACTTAATTAATTTAATGGGTATTATTGCAAATTCAATTTTTTTAAACAAGTTAAACAATGATAAATCTTATATCACAAATTAGTGTGACTGGACTATAGAATCGATTTAACCTTTTTATCGGAAAATTGATTTACTTGGATTTAGATTTACTTTCTAATGCCTTTCAAAAAAATTGACATATCTTGATGACCTTTAAACTCCGCAAACGAAAATATATTTTCTTTTGCAATATGTACCACACCAAAAATATTACGCAGTCAAATGTGTTCGCAGAAAAGAGAAAAAAAGACCTATGATTAGAGCAAGAAATCATGCTTTAATTTGGCTTTCTATCAACATACATGAGTAGGCTACTTTGCTGTAGCATACAATAAGAATTTGAAAAATCCAAAGGTTCCCAATGTAGGGGAGAATCTGAAAATAATCTTGGAGGAAAATAAATCCTTTGGCCAATATACTCTAAACACACTATCAGTGGCGTTAATTTGAAGAAAAAAAAATAGGAGGAAGGGTAAAGTTATCCTTTTCAAAATCTAGGGTAGGGACCAAAAACCCTGTCCCCACCCAAAACTGACAGCATTGTAGACTGTTGTCCCATACTTTTGGATTCGCAAAGGTCAGAGTTAGCTTTCATTAGGGTAAGCAGAAGCTAATCGGGGGGTGGGTTAATCCCAAAGAGCTATTTCCAGACATTCGAGTAAAACTTCTTGAGGGGAAGGGGCAAAATTTTTAAGAAACGTAGGAACTGGCATATCATACGGAAAACAGTAGTACTTGACATATTGGGAAATCGAACCGATATTAAAATATGGGTCAGTCCAAATCCCAAAATGTGATTGTTAAATCTTTTTAGTGGTACTATAGCCGTATAGGAGATTATTTCCCCCGAATTACTCGGGTAAAACGTCCATTATTTTTCAGATTTTGATTTCGTCACTGTTGATTCAATTTACGGGTAGTGAGTTCAAACAACAATGACATGACAAAATGCAGGGGAAATATATAATTTGGGCATTATCATTATAGATTAGGCATGTGTATTTGCATATTAGGGACGATGGGGGGAAGTATTATGGAAGCGGCTTCAAAATGTGTTTACTACGATTTTTCTGCAAAACATGATATAAGAATTGTCTTCTTAATGTGTCTCATTCTCAATAGCCGCAATAGTGCATTAATACCAGTGGGCCTACTGCTTTTATATGTTTAGCATATTTCCTTCAGAAGCGTTTAAAACATTGGTAAAATTCTAGTTAATTGACTTCTTGCTGTCTCGGAAAGGGTTTAGGTTAGGAAAATGAAACTTTCAGGGATGGGTCTACAAGATAAAGTATGTCCCGGGAAGGTATTTTAAAGTACCCACCTCGACTCCTTCTCCCTCTAGAGGGCCCTGAAATTTGCCTAAATGACAGGTCTATACATATTTAAAATTTGACAAAACAACATTTTACATTAATTTTCAGTAACCAGTTGCTTTTTCTCTGCCTTTAGTTCTGAAAATGAAATTCCTGTTATTTGAGTAGAATTTTGAGCCATATCAATGTTTTTTCAGAATTTAGGAAATGTATTTGCATATCTTTAAAACCTTATAAAATGGAATTGAGCAAAGTTACAAAGCTGAAAACAATTTTGTTGTACTTCAATTAAACAGAAGATCTATTTTGCAAACATTTCACTTTTATAGCACACAAATTTTTAAAGGTCATCAAAGGTCAGGGCCCTCTAGAGGGAGAAGAAGTGGATATAGTTGCTTCAAAATACCTTCCCGGGACATACTTTAGTCTGTAGATTTGTCCCTGAAAGTTTCATTTTCCTAACCTAAACCCTATCTGAGATAGCAAGAAGTCAATTAACTAGAATTTTACCAAAACATTAAATATTCACTTTACCCTGTTTCCCCCCAAAAAATACTTGAATAGGATTTCTATTGTACATAGCCTAACACTAAGTGCTGCATTTAAGATTGTCGATTTTTTTTAATAGACTATCTAAGCCTATACAAACCTTTTAAGCTCCTTGGATTAGTGGGCAGATGGTTATCCGTTTGCCAAATAGGAGGAACTGGAATTTGGGGCTTGGGGGCCTGAATCACAGACGTCTGTCTCTTTGAGGCTCTTTTCAACTCCCTTTGCCCCCGACTAAGATCCACTTGATTGGTTGGCACTAAAACCATCCTATGTGCCATTGACCTCGTAACACGATTGTAATCATACAATTCACTTTTCATTGGCATATAATTGGTATAGCCCCTTTGTGTATTGGAAATCACAGCTCGAGGGGCTATTTTCAAAAGAGGTTCAGCATTTGGAGGGGGCCGAATAATTCTTGGTAAGTCATATTCGACACTACAATCCACAGATAATGATTTTGTATAGTCTTTTGATGGATCTATAGCTAACGGCCTTGCCTTTTGTGTGCTCCTATCATCCATTTTTCTTTTAACACTTTTTCTCCTTACTTCACACAGTTGCTTCTCTTGTTGTAATAAATAACGTATATCCGTTGGTAAACAATCCTTATATCCATAATTTGTTGAATTAGGAACTGAATGTGTATCCTTGTTACAGGCTGGAAAGCAAGATCTGTGCTGATTTACAGCACAACTAAAATCACAAGCGTGGTAAGCTTCACAAGTGGTACCGTACATATTCAGTTTTGCAAACTGAAAATTTGGAACTAAGCATGAAGTAGACATCTCTATTTAACTATGAGTACATTCCCTATTCAATGTTGTCTGGTGGAAATCATGGAAAGAACTAACTGAGGCGACTTAAAAACACGTGTTTCCTGGCGCAAGAAGAGAGCCTTCGATGCGCCGAAGAGGAAATTGAGAAATTCTGATTGGTTAATTTTCTTGATATGGGAAATGAAAGAAATTGCTGATTAGGAACACATTAAGAATAATAACTGAATTTGCATTTTCTCCAATCAGGTATGAATAATCGACCTTATTTGTAAATTCATCATATACACAACGCAGTTTTTGATTTGATGGTTGAAGGGGGCTAAAAAGCTGTAGCTTTTGATCCAGGAATTTGCAATTTAATTTTAAAACCTTTTTTTCTCTTTATTGCACAAGAATATCTAAGGATGATATTGGAATCTTAATTAAATTGAAAATGTTGAAGTATATTTTTGAGATACAGTAAAGCCTCCTATCGTACCAGGCGCGTACATGGAATTTTTTTTTCTAATGCACGGGGTCTAATAATAAAAAAGCCTGAGAATTTGAGTAAGAAGTGCTCATAAATTTGGGAAAATTTTTAATTTCTGAGGGAAGGCCAGGTGGGTATCCAGTATTTTTTTTTGTTTTTTATAAAAGGATTTTTTCGGGGGGAGGGGGTACAAAAAACGCATTAAAATTTGTTTATATTCATTTTTGTTACGTTATTACAAGTCGGGAAAAAATTACGGGGGGTTAAAAATCCCTAGCCCCCTGCCTTCCCCTGGATGTGCTATTAGAGAAGGTGCCCCTAGACTCGCCCCCTATATAACCCTGAATTCTGTATACATTTAAACAAATATGCTATATGAATGCCTCACGTTAAATAAAAATGAATAAGTATGACCACGAAAGTTTACGGGAAGCATTGGGACCTAGAGAAATAATGGTAAAACTTCAGACATTTTAAGAATGTTAGTTCTTAAGAAATTTTAAGGATAATGGGGAAAATTACATTTAAATACTGGCAAAAACATTGCTTTTTGTGATACCCCTTCTCCACCGCCGAAAAAAGTTCTTGTGGGGCTCTCGACTGCAACGGTTTTTACTTAATCTATCATTTTGAAAATAATTGATGTTGTTTCGCCACAATTTTTCATTTCTTGCTTAAGAATTATATATAGACTTTCTGATTTCCTTTTATTATGTTTACTATTATTAGGGCTGGGGAGGGGGGATACGTATTTACATCAATGATGGAATATAATAAAAACGGTAGTTCTTAATTATACAAAGACTGGGCTTAACCTTATTTCGAAAAATAGATTGTATCCGAGGTCTAAGTGTTATACAATCCTTGATATATGCCTAGACCATCTGTTTTTATATTTTATGATAACATTTTCCGTTGGGCAATTGCTTAACATTTTACGTGGATGTGTTTTGAAACTTGACAATTACGAAAGGCGTGGCTATCACCTAATCTAAAAGAGAGAACAAACTTCAAACGTTCAATGGGAGTTCTATCTAATCTTTTTAATAGGCCAAGTTGCAAAAGCCCTTTTCCACATCGGCTACGCTAAATCAAAAGCTGGCATGTTACACAATAAAAACGTGGCTATCAATAGAACAAAAGAGAAAACTTAATAACATTGGTATGAGTTTTGTGGTCGTCCTCTTCTGAAGAAACCACTATAATAATAGAAAAACGCTACCCTTGGATTCCTATGTACAAAGCTACCTGATTCTATTCGTTTTCAGAATCTTTTCACTTACTTCTCATAAACAGATAGCAGCATCGCAAAATTATTAAAATAGGGAGGGAGGATTTTTTATTTTGCTTCGAAAAAGTATTTTTCAAAATATAGGGGGTTTATCCTCCCTCTCAGTTGGTGCCTCCCGACAGTTCGATCATAACCCAAAACAATGTTGAATTGAGAAACAACAAAATCTGCGAAGATTTATAAATAGCCTAGGCCTATATCCAGCCTGGGAGGTGGGGGGGGTGCAGCTGGGACATAATTGTCACGATAGTGACAATTATATTGGGGAACAAAGTAAAAGAAGGAATTCGAACGGTTCCGCTCTTGATGATATCAGTGTTTCCTTCAGAAGAGGCTAATCATAAACCTAATAGCAAAACATACAATGTGAGTGATATCTAATCTTTCTTTAGGTCAAAGATTTGTTCTACCAATTTAGAAAGATGTATGTTACAAAACATAAATTTTACAAGAAAACGAAGAAAGTGAGAGACATTTTAGATTGTTATTATTAAATATTTGTCAAAAAGTTCGTGGTAACGAACTATACGGGAGGAGCAGCTCGGTCCAGCAGTAACCGAAACTCTAAAAGAAGGAATTTTGATGACAATTAATGCATGAAAAGTTGATTTTTTAAGGTGATTGCAGATATATATAATTAATTAAGTTTAATGTTGTTCATCAAAAGCTCCGACCCAGAGAAAATTTGAGTTTTAAAAAGGGGTATAACATCCCCCAAAAGTCAGGTGATCTTATTGAAAATCAGACCGTCCAATTCAGCATATCGGAGAACCCTACTGCAGAGGTTTCAAGCTCCCGCATTTGTAGAAATGTGTAATTTTGTACTTTTGGTCAGATGCGGCCGGATGCGTATTTATTCGCTTTTTTTTACCAGGGATGATTGTATCAAGCCAATGGTACAAGAAGATTGGGAGAGGGTTCTTTCAAGCAGAATTTCAAATTCTAGTCCCCTTCTTAATTGCTCAAAAGTATTGGAAGGGAACTAGCCCCCTCTCACACCCCTGTTAGGAGATTTGAAACAACCCCCCCCCCAAAAAAAAATGTCCGACTTGTAAAACCTAATAAAAATGAATGTAAACAAATATTTCATATGTCTTTTAAAGTTTTTTGTACCCCCTTCCCTCGGAAAAAATATTTTGTAAGCCCCCCCAAAAAATAATCCTGGATACGGCCCTGCTTGGAAATATATAGAAATTGTTGGTGGTGGTTTTCTGGGGGGTGGGTGGAATTTTGCACTTCCAGGAAATTTTTTAGGGGGATATTCCGGGGAAAATTCTCCGGAATTCATATACGGAATTCTTTTCATTTGTTTTGCTTTTTCTTTTGTTGTTCGATTTTACATGTGGAGAGAATGTTCCAGGGGGAATTTTCAGCGAGGAAGGAATTTTCTTAGGGTTTTCACAAGAAGGGGGGGGTTATTTTACACAGAAGGAATTTTCCGCGAGAGGATCTCCATGTGGGCAATTTTTCGGGGGAGATTTTCATGAAGGGGCACGATTTGAAAAACGATCCGAAATTAAATAAGATTTTTTTCCTCTAATGAAAGTAAGGAAAATCTTCCGGGGGAATTTCCCGTGGAAAATATTTTTCGAGAGGCAAGTTTTCCACGTAGGGTTAGGAGGATTAGGGTAATTTGAAAAGTGATCAGAAATTAAATAAACAATAGGTTTTCTTCAACTGAAAGTAAGGATTGACACCAAAAATCAAACGAACAGAAATCACTCTGTACATGAGGGGGGACTGACGTAGGTCAAATCCAAGATTTTGTTTCGGGTTGTTGCTGGAGGGATTATAAAATTATATATATTTACAAAACGGATCAAAATTTTTTTCATTTGTATTTTTGTTACCTTTTTACTCAGCGGGAAAATGTCATCTTTTTGGGGGGGAGGTCAAACCGGTAAAAGCCTCTCGGCTACAGCCTTAAGGCTGTCTCCTCCTCGATCCCACGCTTGTTACGCTAAAGCATTTGGTGTTTTAAAAATCTTCTTATTCCAAATCAACAACCCCTACCGTTGCCTTTTTTTATTGAATTTCTATAAGTAAGTGTTGTATCAAGATTTTAAAAATAGAGGAAAATCAAGAACTTGTAACAATCTGAAACCCAAATAAGTAATTTATGGATATATTCTAGCCATATTTGAGTACGAAACTATATTTTCAAAGACTTTCAATGGACTTTGGAGGGAATACCTTTTACCTAAATAAGAAAATCAATTACATGTGATATTTTTATTACGAAATAGTTTTTCATAAGTCATCTTATTTCCAGTCACTTCTGAGAAGTTACCTTGGTGGGACAAAAAAGTATTGTTTATTATAAATGCGCTTCACCTAAATTTAAAGTATTTTAAATGTACAGTAATTAACTTAGTATTTTAAACTCCTCCTTTATATGACGTCAGTGGACTCAGTCAATCAAAAGTGGACACGAGGAAGATATTGGACACAATCTGGATAAACAATATAATTCACAGTGAACAAGGGAACGAATTAATATTACTTACCTCTTCCATTAGAATTTAAAAATATTCTAGGCTGTTATTGAAATTTGTGATGGAATATCTTTCATTCGCGTTGCCATGAATATTTATAGCTTGGTTGATCATGTCACGCAACCAGTATAAATTTTTATTAGCCCAACCTTAAGAATAGTAATAAAATTCCTATTTTATTCTCTCTAATTTTCAAGAAGTACAAATTCAGTGTCTGAGGTGTTTACTACCTACAATTTTCCTATTTGGGTATTTTGGAGGTATTTCAATTATACGAGTTTGTTTTGAAGTCATAGATAACAATGATAAACACAGTCGCGGGCTCGAGAAAGTTGTAATGTTCTTATACAAGTTTTTATGCTGACTTCAGAAAATTAGATTTTTAAATAGTTTTTTTTTAATCTGATTCTTTTTTCAATTTTTTTATTTTTTATTTTGAGCTCTTTTCAAGTAAACTTAGGTATTAAAGGGGGTTTTTCAATATCATTTTCTATTACAATTTCAAGAATTTGATAAGATTTTTCCAGCTTTGATAGTTGTTGCAAATTACTTGTTGATGTGCGCCTGAAGAAATGTTGTATTTTTGTAAAATAATTTTGATCTTCCGAGAAACAGGAATCCTACGTCTTCCCCCATAGGCAGGGCCTTATCCAGTGGGGTTAGGGGGTTTGAACTCCACCCCATCCCTCCAAAAACAATTTTTGTCGAACTCGTAAAAACCTAAAAAAAATGAATACAAAAATTTTTTTGGCGTATTTTTTAAAGTTTTTTTTTGTAAAAATCCCCCGTAAAAAAATACTGTTGTAAAACACCCCTGAAAAAAAATCCTGGATACGGCTTTGTCCAGAAGTAAGCTTGAGCTTAGGCACTTGGTTTTTTAATATAACGCCTAGAAATTATTACGAAAAAAAAACGATTAAACGTAGACAAATTCTGGTTATAGGCTAAAGCAAGCTTACAATGTTGTTTTTCAGACAGATTAGAAATTAGTTAATCATATTTTCTGCCAAACTTTAAAATCTGAAAAAAAATTAAAACAAGAGCTAAGAGCTCATATGGCACTTGTGACGAGGTCGGAAGAGCCGAGAGCTCATATGGTACGAGGTCGGAAGAGCCAAGAGCCAAGAGCTCATTTGGCACTTGTGAGAAGGTCAGAACCTAAAGTTAGACTCGGTACTAGAGTTATCGAATTTGCTGTACTTTGTTTATTGGCAATTATTATAAAGATAAACTTGAAAATACAATGTTTCTATAGTCTCTTCTTGTTCGGTATTCTACCTGTAAAGAAAATAAATTAGTTACATTTGGCGTTTTTTTTTCTTCGTGAATTCTATTGTATTCTTCTTGTTTTTATTGTTTCATTGTTGTATTCTTGTCGAATTTTTCTTTTTGATGTTTTATCTTTTTTAGCATATTTTGGAAAAGTGATGAAAATGGGATAATGGTCGCTGTAATATTGTTCTAGGACTCCGGAATGTTGTTGATCAGAAAGTATGTTTGTAAAAATCCTTCTAAACATCAAATTTCATTGAGATCCGATCACCCGTTCGTAAGTTGAAAATACCTCATTTTTCTAATTTTTAAGACTTACTCCCCCCCCCCAACTACCCCTAAGAGAGCAAATAAGTTCCGATCATGTCAATCATGTATCTAGGACTTGCGCTTATTTTTCCCATCAAGTTTCATCCCGATCCCTCTACTCTAAGTGTTTTCCAAGATTTTAGGTTTCCCCCCTCCAACTCCCCCCAATGTCATCAGACCCAGTCGGGATTTAAAATAAGAGCTCTGAGACACAATATCATTCCAAACATCAAATTTCATTAAGATCCAATCACCCGCTCATAAGTTAAAAATACTTCATTTTTTCTATTTTTCCGAATTAACCGGCCCCTACTCCCCCCCCCCCAGATGGTCAAATCGGGAAAACGACTATTTCTAATTTAATCTGGTCCGGTCCCTGATACGCTTGCCAAATTTCATCGTCCTAGCTTACCTGGAAGTGCCTAAAGTAGCAGAACCGGGACTTTAGGTTTTCTCCCTCCAACTCCCCCCAATGTCATCAGATCCGGTCGCGATTTAAAATAAAAGCTCTAAGACACAATATCATTCCAAACATTAAATTTCATTAAGATCCAAATACCCGCTGATAAGTTAAAAATACTTCATTTTTTCTATTTTTTGCGAATTAACCGGGCCCCCACTCCCCCCAGATGGTCAAATCGGGAAAACGACTATTTCTAATTTAATCTGGTCCGGTCCCTGATACGCTTGCCAAATTTCATCGTCCTAGCTTACCTGGAAGTGCCTAAAGTAGCAAAACCGGGACAGACCGACAGACAGACAGACCGACAGAATTGGCGACTGCTATATGTCACTTGGTTAATACCAAGTGCCATAAAAAAACGCACAGATTCTAAAAACAAACTGCACAACATGGAAAAACAAGTAAAAACGATGTGGGTAGCACTATTTCGTCAGCGTGTCTTCTTTTTTGAAATAATTGGGCTTGTCCTTCAGTGTCAGATCTGTAGACATGAGCCAATTTAGGGGGAAGGGCCCAAGTGTTGTTATGTGTTGTAAGGCCCACTTCGAAAAGTTTCGAAAATAAATTAATCATATTGAAGATGTAACAATCTATGGAAGTTATTAAGATATCTATCATGGCCGTCGCCTTCTGTGGGTGGGGCCAAGCGGTGAATATGTCTCCCAAGAACAAGAATATACACAAAGACATGAGAAAACGAAAATAACAAATGCTTCCATTTAAGTCCTGATAGGGCAAAACTAAAGGCAGTACTTGCTCTCCCCCGCTTCATAATTGCTTGACCACCTTTATAGAATAATAATAATTTTCTTCTGATGATAACGTAACCATATCGGTATCAGTCAAATAAAATGTGTCTAATCATTCGTAAAGATCATTATAAATTCAAGTTAATTGGAGACACGATCAACTGCAATTTATTCATTTTGACTTTTTATGTTCATTTCTTCCAATTAATTAATAGCTCGTGTTTTTTTTTTTATTTATAATTTCTGGCCTAGGATCTTTAGATACAGTGTTCAGGCATGTGAACAAGAATGTCTTTTAGAACTTTAAAGACTTTCGGCATAACTAAAAAAAAGTGAATTAAATGAAAAAATAAGAGAATTATAGGAACTTTTTAATCATGAAATTTTAGGGCCCAGGGAAACGAATCAGGAATTCCCCCGGGAATAGACTAGAATCTAAGATGACGGTAATATTTCAGCTTTACAATAAAATGCTTTAAGTTCCCATCTTAACACAAATGCACTATGGGATGAGTTATTGTAATAAAAGGGATATCCCTTTTCCCCTCCCACAGGATACTTGTAGCAAAAAAGATTTGTCCATGAACAACTGGAATCGAGACAAAAATAAGCTATTGTGCACTTTAGAGAAACTATATGTAGCCCATGCGCCTAAGACTTCAATGCTGATTAGAATTAATATTCCCCAATTAAAACGTTATATTCCACAAGTCATTTTGACTTTGGCATTTCATCAAACTCTTACCCTCCCCACGATACTACTGTCCTCCTAAATGAATTTAAACCTGCGTTTTTGTCGACCGGTAGTCTCATTTTGGAATAAGATACTTTTTTAATCCCACTCCCATATTTCTCATTAAAAATGACTTGATTATATCCATGGTCTATTCTTCAGTATTTTAATTATGCTAAAACTGTATTGTAATTATTAACCTCAATAAAATAAATGAAGCACTATTTATCGAATGCGTACTGTTTCACTTATTTCATGATCTATCGAAGCATTATTATCGAATACAGAATCTGGTAAACCCATCTTGACTTACAAAATGAAAATTAACTTACAAAATGAAAGTTATTCTGATGAAATCAAAAAGCGAGGTTGAAACTTAAAACAAAAAACTACTTCACAGTCAAAGCCGTATTCAGGGGAGGGGTTAGGTCGTTTGAACCTCCCCCTACCCCGCCGAAGTAATTGGCTGACATGGAGGGAAATATCCCCCACTATAAAAAACCCCTAGAGAATTCCAACTGCATTGAAAATTTCCCCCGAACAATGCTCCAGGGAACCTGCACATGTAAAATGGGGTCGCCAACGAGAAAGTAAGGCAAATAAAACAAATATCGTTCATGAATTCTGGAATTAAACCGAATCGCTCCCTACCAACAGTTCGTGGTAACGAACTGTTTGAAAGATATAAATTTTAAAATTTTCATTCATAGAAGCTTGAATTTTCTGTATTAGTGCTCTCTCTATTCTACAATTTGACAATGTAATTTTCGTCAAGATCAGTCACCCTTTGGAGGATGTCTTACCCCTTTTCCTCGAATAGTAAAATTAACGTATGCTGGCAAATTTTTTAAACTTAAGGACCTTTACAGTTAACGCCATAAACGCCGACTCATGTTATAAACAATACTATTCGCACGAGCCACTCTTTACTTACAGTTCGTTTCCATAAACTGCTTGGTTAATAACACTTGCTTGTAGGAATATTTTTTTTTATGAACATCAAAGACGCAATAAAAAAAAGTTGTGATGCCAGAATTCAGACGTCAAATAATTCTAAATAGCCACTTAATACTAAAAAAAGTCCGAGGAAACTCTGGGCATCACAAGAACGATCTGATTTTTAGTATTCCTAAATTAAAAACTTTTTCCACAAGACACATTTTTTAGAGAAAAGTAAAGAGTTCCATTAAGCCAAGAATGAGCAAAAATAAAGTCAAATAATCGGGGCGGTGCGTGGCACTAGTCCTTTCAATTTTCAATCGAATGAGGTCTTTTCGAAGTTTTTACGTCAACAAATGACCATCTCAAAATTTTTATCAGACACATTTTGGGAAAATACGAGGTGAGTGTATGTGTGGGGGGTATCCCCCCCTCCGATCACCCTGAATCTCAAAAAGAGCACTAAAAATTCTGATTAGTAATCCAATGAGCCCCCTCCAAAGTTTATACGATTACCCTTTCTATATAAACCTTAAATGGCCATAGGGCATAACTTACCCTTGCACTGAGGGCTGTGGGGGGGTGTCCTCCTCAAATACCTAATTTCCGGACTTTTAAACTACGTTGAACAAAATGGATATCTCAAAACTTTGATTGAATGTGTTTGGGGAAGTGGTGGGCGTGGGAGGGGTGTTATTTGCCCTCCAATCACTTTTGACTATTAAAAAGGGCACTAGCCCTTTCAATTTCCAATCGAGTGAGCCCTTTTTGAAGTTTCTACGACAACTCCTTCTATACGAAAAGCCCTGGTCTAAACAAACAAAAAAATAATAATAAATAATAGTCCTAGGCTACATTGTGCCCACATCGTTCTTTACTTAGGCAGTGCTATTGCGCTGCCTATGAGAAATAATTTCTGAGACCATCCTTGCTAGTCATGACAAAATAAAAACGCAAAGAAGAGAGAAACGAAGACAATAACGGCCTGTGAAAAACATAAGAAAAATTATGCAAATCTTTCGGTTGAGATCTCCGCTCAACTGTCCTAAAACGCAGAAAAAAATACGGATAAAAGACCAAAGGACAATATAAAAACCAAACCTCAAATTATTTTAGTTCAGTGTTTGTTTTGAGGTTTAGTTATTGTGTTGTCCTTTGAACTTTTATCTGTTTTTTTTTAATGAATATATATATATGCGTAGCATATATTTTATAACAATGAGTTGCATTGGTCAACATTTTAGGTGAAAAGTGTTCCTAATATTTTTGTGACATAGCATATTCACTAATGATGAACCCTATTATCTATTAATCTTTTCTTGTACAAACAAGCAACATTACATAGCTTATCAATTTCGTACTTTGAAAAAGACCTATACATCAAATTCTTATGTTTGCTATTTACTGAATCAATAAAGCATTTTGGAAAACGCCCTTCAACTAGCGAATGTGTTCTATGCGTTGAGTAATGAAAGAAATGGAAGTTTGATAATTGCTGTCAGAACCGGATGCCTAAGTCCACCCTGTTCCCACCCTTCTTATGTATTAAATCAACAGACCCCCTATGTGGACGCACTTAAAAATGTGAGGCTTGCTTTGTCCGAAATCTGCCACTTGAAAAAGACAAAATGCTATTGAGAAAATTGGCCAAGTCAAAAAAGGTGTTATTGCTAAAACAGATAAAAAACGAAGAAGAAAGAAAAACAAGAAAAATGCCGATACACAAGTGACTGAAAAGAGGAAAGTTCATGGTAGAGATGAATTCTCTTAGCGGACGTATTTTTTTCGGTCGAGCGAAAACAACCAAACGACGTCGTCAATTAGAATCTAGAAGACAAAGCTGACTGAAAGCATGTTCTTTGTATTACAAGAAATTTATTTATTCTAAACACAAACTGAACCTAGCATAATCTGGCATAACCTAGCATAACCTAGCATAATATACAATGCTTGGTGACTAGTGCTATCAGAAAGCTTATCAGCAAAAATTACTGTGTGGAGTAATCTGTCATTTAAATAAGAATATCCCTTTTGTTTTATTAAATACCTTTTGATGAAGCTGATGAAACTTAGTCATATTTTTAACAAATTTTGATTTGCGGAGTAGGCTCAGTTAAGGAGGAATAATCTTCATGAATTGGACTGATGAGAAACTCATTAGAGTCGAAACTGGCACCGGTATCGAACCGGTCACCAACACCATCTGGTGTTTAGCAGTGTGTTCATTTATTAGCATTTCCAAAACTATTACTGGCTTGTGTTTACAGGTACCTTAAAATGTAGGGGACGGTGAAGAAAGCAGAATTTGTTCCCTTAGCATACTTAATACCTTAATTTCAACTAACCAAGTTACCCAGTTTGGATTTTCTCAAGTTAACGTAAGCCTGCTTTGTAAGGACTTGATTTTTAAAAAAAGCTGATTAATTTTAACTTCCAGGGAAACTCAAAGTCTTATGTTATAAAACTTAAGATTGGTTATAATATTATCTAGTATTCTTTGAAATTTCTAAATTTCCTTAATTAAGATACGAGACACCACATTGTGTGTGGTGCTAGTGATTTTGACTTGCTGTTTTCTCAGGTTAAATTGCCGCTGTTCCAACTCTTAAATGTTTCCTATTCTCTGGGCTAGAACTCAATAATAATTATATCAAATCAGAAATTATCCCTGTTCTGAACTCGACGAAACACGGATGTAAATTTTCTCTTTATCTAATGTGCCAAGGACATGAATCTTTAAAAATCAGAAAAATTAATGTTTAAGTTTTTTGTTAAGATATTACCCTGAGATTACGGAGCGAATACTTTTCGGCATTACCATGGGCAAACTGTACTTGTGCGAAAGACCAAAAACTAAAAATTCAAAACAAATCCTAAACTGCAAGTATACCGCGGATGCAAATGCATAAAAATTCGGCAAGAGTAATCCGAAATGACAAGTTTTATGTTTCATGAGGTTATGACGGTGGTTTCTCCTCCCCGTATAAGGCAATTTTGGTCTTGTATAATTTTTAATCGGGCTCTATGTTCATTAAAATCTACTCCTTTCATAGTGAAGCTGAAGTACCAAGAACATTAAAATGATAACATTTCTTTGGTCTATTCATGCCTGAAAACTGTGAGTTTCTATAATTTTACTTTTGGTTCTTACTCAACTAGTAAGATTTTTTCTTTGCGTGAATTCTCTTCTCTGTTGTTGCCACACTAAATCGTGAAAAGAAAGAAGCGGAAACTTTTCTGGTCTACAAACAAGCCCAACCAAACGGTCTTCATATCCTTTGTTTGCAACTTCTCGTCGAGCAATATAACAATCAATTGGTTGGTACAACCGATTTATTCAGTTAGTTTGTTGATAAAATATAGGCTAGTGTGCGTACATAAATATTCAGTAATTAAAGTGATATTTTGAAATCAAGAGAAAATAAGCATTCTATTGATGTGTTAATAGTCAACTAAAGATGTTTTTATAGGTAAGTTAGTTAACTAATAATTTGAAGTTTTTAATCCTGATTATTTCTAATAGTACCCATATTAATCCGTTGCTTAGATTTAAGGCAGTATTTGTCT
This sequence comes from Artemia franciscana, assembly GCF_032884065.1. NCBI lineage: Eukaryota > Metazoa > Arthropoda > Branchiopoda > Anostraca > Artemiidae > Artemia > Artemia franciscana. The sequence goes on along the minus strand of NC_088869.1, from coordinate 62,597,765 downwards.
TTTGCTACAGAAATCAGAAATGTTGCAGTTTCTAGAGCCCCATTAAGCTAATTTTTTTCGCTCATTTTCTGCTGATTTTTCGCACACATTCCTTATTTAAAAGCTTAGCACCCGCTAAGCGTAAAACTACTTAGCTGCATTTGGAGGTTTTTTTTTTCATTAAAATTGAGTTCTTGGATTTTTCTAATTTTTTTTAGACGTATATGGTTGTGTAAGTTTCTCCTTATCCAATTTAAAGACTCAGATTTGATTTTTAATGTGTTTGGTACATTAAAACTCACAATAGGGACATGGAAATTTTTGCAAACACGATTTTGAACATTGCTATTTCTTTTTTTTCCAAATTTTTAGAAACAAATTTCTAGTTACACCATTGGCTCTGAACATTATTGAACAATAAACTTTTTCCAACACTGTAAGGCCAAGTTCTAAGGGAAAATGATGAATTTTGTCAAGTGAGAACGACCAAGCGAGGTTTCACGAATTCTGAATTGTTACTTCCCATTGCAATTAAAATTCCTGAAGCTTTACAAAATACATACACAGAAAAACACCTTTGCACGTTTGTCTAAAACAGAATACCAATCATCAAGGATGTATTAAGATTTTTTCGGGGGGGGGGGGTACAAGAAAATTTAAAAACGCATAAAAATTTGTCTCTATTCCTTTTTGTTATGTTTTTACAAGTCGGAAAAACATTTCGGGAGAGGAGGTTCAAACCCCCTAGCCCCCTCTCTTCCTGGATACACCCTTGCCAATCATCGCATGTCTTATAGTTCATAAACAGAGACTTTTAGTTATTTATCTAATTTTTCAACTAAATAACAAATTTGCTAATAACAAATTTTTCGAAGCAACAACTTTGTCAGCTCTGGCCTGCAATAGAAACGAATCGTGTATTCCCAAACATGATATTTTTTGTCAAACTTCGTTGAGCATGTTTAGCCCAATTCTTCTTTATCGATCAAAGAGAAATCCAACTACCCTAAAGAAATTCAACTCTCGTCAGAACTATTGCTCGATTCAGACCCACGCCCAAGCAAGATATTTTAATTCGATGAAACTTGATCATTTTCTTCTGATATCAATAATTTTGAAAAATTGCTTTTCTGATTCAGAAGAGTAATCAAAACTAGGCTATTTGTTAATTGATTTATTTTATTTACGCCAGTCAGCCTTGTGTGAAAGGACTTGTTTAACTGTAAAAAGTCATATTCAAAGTAATGTAACTTAACCACTCTGAATAGAAAAATACGCACATAGTGTTAAAGCCGCTTAGGACATTTGTAAGTAACAATAGCGTCAATTCACGAAATTGTAGGGGGGCAAAATTCATTTTTCAATATCTAAGGGGGTGGGGTAAATTTGTCATATTTTCCGTTTTTCAACGAAAATATACCCCAAAAAGGTATTTTTCAGAGTCTGAAGGGCATAACTTCACCCCCCTGCGCCACCCTCAAATTGACGCTATTGCTATGTAACACATAGCAGTCTTGTAACCACGGGGTTGTAAGGGAAGTTAAAATTAAAGAAGTCTAATCTAGGAAGTCATCGTTCCAAATTTCTTTTAATGAAAATTAAAAGAAAAGAAATTGAATAGCTTAGGAAAAGTTTTGTAATTTAGGTTACATTGCTGCATAGTTAATCGCCGTATAAACAAATAAAGTCACACAATAATGCGAGTTTCAATATACCGTCAAGCAATTGTTACTAACAATGCATCGTTAAGTACACTTCAACTTGTTTTATAGGACCGTAGAGTTTAAAGTTGGCTATATACTTTTATGACTTTTCAAGTTTACTGCAAACTCCTGCTAATAAAATACGCAATTAATCTAAGTCAGTGGGTAAACAAATATAAATTTTTATTTAAATTTCAAAACATTTAATAGCTGATTCATGTCTGTAGATCAGTTAAACAGATGATTCGGAGAAAGATGACTTTTAATTTTAAAAATAGACAGAGTGACTCTTTTAAAATCTGCGGGATTTTCGTACATTTTGGGCCAAATATTTTAGCACGTAGAAATAAAAAAGAACAAAGAAACGAATTTCTGAACAGTGAGTGAGCACCTCATCGGGTATTGAAATCTGGGATACGCCCTTGTATCGACTAAGCAATGGAATAAGTGCAACCACTTCCTCCCCTAATTAGTCCCGAGACACAGGGTTATCAATTTTTTTTTAATAATGTTCAATGATTTTCGTACTTCCGATTTTCGCACTTTTTGGGGCAAATATTTTAGCACGAAGAAAGAAAAAAGAAAAAAGTAACGAATTTCTAAACAGTGAGTGAGCCCCTCATTGGGTATTGAAATCTGGGATACGCCTTTGTATCGACCAAGTAATGATATTAGTGCAACCACTTCCTCCCCTAATTAGTCCCGTGACACAGGGTTATCGATTTTTTCTTAATAATGTTCAATGATTTTCGTACTTCCGATTTTCGCACTTTTTGGGCCAAATATTTTAGCACGAAGAAAGAAAAAAGAAAAAAGTAACGAATTTCTGAACAGTGAGTGAGCACCTCATTGGGTATTGAAATCTGGGATACGCCCTTGTATCGATTAAGCAATGCAATAAGTGCAACCACTTCCTCCCCTAATTAGTCCCGAGACACAGGGTTATCAATTTTTTTTTAATAATGTTCAATGATTTTCGTACTTCCGATTTTCGTACTTTTTGGGCCAAATATTTTAGCACGAAGAAAGAAAAAAGAAAAAAGTAACGAATTTCTGAACAGTGAGTGAGCACCTCATCGGGTATTGAAATCTGGGATACGCCCTTGTATCGACTAAGCAATGCAGTAAGTGCAACCACTTCCTCCCCTAATTAGTCCCGAGACACAGGGTTATCAATTTTTTTTTTAATAATGTTCAATGATTTTCGTACTTCCGATTTTCGCACTTTTTGGGCCAAATATTTTAGCACGAAGAAAGAAAAAAGAAAAAAAGTAACGAATTTCTGAACAGTGAGTGAACACCTCATCGGGTATTGAAATCTGGGATACGCCCTTGTATCGACTAAGCAATGCAATAAGTGCAACCACTTCCTCCCCTAATTAGTCCCGAGACACAGGGTTATCAATTTTTTTTTAATAATGTTCAATGATTTTCGTACTTCCGATTTTCGCACTTTTTGGGCCAAATATTTTAGCACGAAGAAAGAAAAAAGAAAAAAAAGTAACGAATTTCTGAACAGTGAGTGAGCACCTCATTGGGTATTGAAATCTGGAATACGCCTTTGTATCGACCAAGCAATGATATTAGTGCAACCACTTCCTCCCCTAATTAGTCCCGAGACACAGGGTTATCGATTTTTTTTTAATAATGTTCAATGATTTTCGTACTTCCGATTTTCGCACTTTTTGGGCCAAATATTTTAGCACGAAGAAAGAAAAAAGAAAAAAGTAACGAATTTCTGAACAGTGAGTGAGCACCTCATTGGGTATTGAAATCTGGGATACGCCCTTGTATCGACTAAGCAATGGAATAAGTGCAACCACTTCCTCCCCTAATTAGTCCCGAGACACAGGGTTATCAATTTTTTTTTAATAATGTTCAATGATTTTCGTACTTCCGATTTTCGCACTTTTTGGGGCAAATATTTTAGCACGAAGAAAGAAAAAAGAAAAAAGTAACGAATTTCTAAACAGTGAGTGAGCCCCTCATTGGGTATTGAAATCTGGGATACGCCTTTGTATCGACCAAGTAATGATATTAGTGCAACCACTTCCTCCCCTAATTAGTCCCGAGACACAGGGTTATCGATTTTTTTTTAATAATGTTCAATGATTTTCGTACTTCCGATTTTCGCACTTTTTGGGCCAAATATTTTAGCACGAAGAAAGAAAAAAGAAAAAAGTAACGAATTTCTGAACAGTGAGTGAGCACCTCATTGGGTATTGAAATCTGGGATACGCCCTTGTATCGACTAAGCAATGCAATAAGTGCAACCACTTCCTCCCCTAATTAGTCCCGAGACACAGGGTTATCAATTTTTTTTTTAATAATGTTCAATGATTTTCGTACTTCCGATTTTCGCACTTTTTGGGCCAAATATTTTAGCACGAAGAAAGAAAAAAGAAAAAAGTAACGAATTTCTGAACAGTGAGTGAGCACCTCATCGGGTATTGAAATCTGGGATACGCCCTTGTATCGACTAAGCAATGCAATAAGTGCAACCACTTCCTCCCCTAATTAGTCCCGAGACACAGGGTTATCAATTTTTTTTTAATAATGTTCAATGATTTTCGTACTTCCGATTTTCGCACTTTTTGGGCCAAATATTTTAGCACGAAGAAAGAAAAAAGAAAAAAAAGTAACGAATTTCTGAACAGTGAGTGAGCACCTCATTGGGTATTGAAATCTGGGATACGCCTTTGTATCGACCAAGCAATGATATTAGTGCAACCACTTCCTCCCCTAATTAGTCCCGAGACACAGGGTTATCGATTTTTTTTTAATAATGTTCAATGATTTTCGTACTTCCGATTTTCGCACTTTTTGGGCCAAATATTTTAGCACGAAGAAAGAAAAAAGAAAAAAGTAACGAATTTCTGAACAGTGAGTGAGCACCTCATTGGGTATTGAAATCTGGGATACGCCCTTGTATCGACTAAGCAATGGAATAAGTGCAACCACTTCCTCCCCTAATTAGTCCCGAGACACAGGGTTATCAATTTTTTTTTTAATAATGTTCAATGATTTTCGTACTTCCGATTTTCGCACTTTTTGGGGCAAATATTTTAGCACGAAGAAAGAAAAAAGAAAAAAGTAACGAATTTCTAAACAGTGAGTGAGCCCCTCATTGGGTATTGAAATCTGGGATACGCCTTTGTATCGACCAAGTAATGATATTAGTGCAACCACTTCCTCCCCTAATTAGTCCCGAGACACAGGGTTATCGATTTTTTTTTAATAATGTTCAATGATTTTCGTACTTCCGATTTTCGCACTTTTTGGGCCAAATATTTTAGCACGAAGAAAGAAAAAAGAAAAAAGTAACGAACTTCTGAACAGTGAGTGAGCACCTCATTGGGTATTGAAATCTGGGATACGCCCTTGTATCGACTAAGCAATGCAATAAGTGCAACCACTTCCTCCCCTAATTAGTCCCGAGACACAGGGTTATCAATTTTTTTTTTAATAATGTTCAATGATTTTCGTTCTTCCGATTTTCGCACTTTTTGGGCCAAATATTTTAGCACGAAGAAAGAAAAAAGAAAAAAGTAACGAATTTCTGAACAGTGAGTGAGCACCTCATCGGGTATTGAAATCTGGGATACGCCCTTGTATCGACTAAGCAATGCAGTAAGTGCAACCACTTCCTCCCCTAATTAGTCCCGAGACACAGGGTTATCAATTTTTTTTTAATAATGTTCAATGATTTTCGTACTTCCGATTTTCGCACTTTTTGGGCCAAATATTTTAGCACGAAGAAAGAAAAAAGAAAAAAAGTAACGAATTTCTGAACAGTGAGTGAGCACCTCATCGGGTATTGAAATCTGGGATACGCCCTTGTATCGACTAAGCAATGCAATAAGTGCAACCACTTCCTCCCCTAATTAGTCCCGAGACACAGGGTTATCAATTTTTTTTTAATAATGTTCAATGATTTTCGTACTTCCGATTTTCGCACTTTTTGGGCCAAATATTTTAGCACGAAGAAAGAAAAAAGAAAAAAAAGTAACGAATTTCTGAACAGTGAGTGAGCACCTCATTGGGTATTGAAATCTGGGACACGCCTTTGCATCGACCAAGTAATGATATTAGTGCAACCACTTCCTCCCCTAATTAGTCCCGAGACACAGGGTTATCGATTTTTTTTTAATAATGTTCAATGATTTTCGTACTTCCGATTTTCGCACTTTTTGGGCCAAATATTTTAGCACGAAGAAAGAAAAAAGAAAAAAGTAACGAATTTCTGAACAGTGAGTGAGCACCTCATTGGGTATTGAAATCTGGGATACGCCCTTGTATCGACTAAGCAATGCAGTAAGTGCAACCACTTCCTCCCCTAATTAGTCCCGAGACACAGGGTTATCAATTTTTTTTTTAATAATGTTCAATGATTTTCGTACTTCCGATTTTCGCACTTTTTGGGCCAAATATTTTAGCACGAAGAAAGAAAAAAGAAAAAAGTAACGAATTTCTGAACAGTGAGTGAGCACCTCATCGGGTATTGAAATCTGGGATACGCCCTTGTATCGACTAAGCAATGCAATAAGTGCAACCACTTCCTCCCCTAATTAGTCCCGAGACACAGGGTTATCAATTTTTTTTTAATAATGTTCAATGATTTTCGTACTTCCGATTTTCGCACTTTTTGGGCCAAATATTTTAGCACGAAGAAAGAAAAAAGAAAAAAGTAACGAATTTCTGAACAGTGAGTGAGCACCTCATTGGGTATTGAAATCTGGGACACGTCTTTGTATCGACCAAGTAATGGTATTAGTGCAACCACTTCCTCCCCTAATTAGTCCCGAGACACAGGGTTATCAATTTTTTTTTTAATAATGTTCAATGATTTTCGTACTTCCGATTTTCGCACTTTTTGGGCCAAATATTTTAGCACGAAGAAAGAAAAAAGAAAAAAGTAACGAATTTCTGAACAGTGAGTGAGCACCTCATTGGGTATTGAAATCTGGGATACGCCTTTGTATCGACCAAGTAATGATATTAGTGCAACCACTTCTTCCCCTATTTAGGCCCGAGACACATGGTTATTAATTTTTTTAAATAATGTTCAATGGTTTACTATGTAATTAAGTAAGACAAAGGAGAGCAAAACATTAAAATTGTTTTTTGAAGATGAACAAAAATACTTAAAGTCATAAAAGTGATCAGCTAAAGAAGTAAATATGCTAAAGTAAGTTATTTTCATGTATCATAAAAAAAAAGGTAAATAAGCAGGTCAACTTGAAATTTCTGAAGTTCAGCTCCAACTTAAGCTTCGTTAACTTTGGCTTTTGCTTAAGACATTAAGGCCTTCTGAGTTTTTTTTTTTTTTTAATTTAGAACTTTCGAATCTTTTTTGCAGCTATATAATTTTTTCCCTAATGCTGCTCTCAAACGCTATTCAAATATATAATGCAAATTTGTCTATAACCTTAATTTTTTTTTGGTAAAACGCCAATATATTTTTAAAATATGGTTTCTGAAAATAAAAAAAGTAATCCCTTTTTTGCGTTCGGTTAAATGATATGTTATTTCGCACTAAAATGAATATAAACAAATTCTTGATGTGCTATTTTTAATTTGTTTGTAAATACCCCTGAAAAAATTCCTTTGCCCCCCCCCCCCGAAAAAATCCTTGATACGACCCTGGCTGGTATATTATACCGACTTGATTTTCGTCAAAATATTCGTATTAGTTTTTCTTTCAACGAAAAAGCCAAAATACCATTATAAACGGTCTTTTCTTTTCGATTAGCAGTAAGAATAACAGTTAGACAAAGAGAAAATGACAATATTAGTTGATAAGAAAATCTGTAATTTTGTATAAATTGTTTTAAGTCGCTCGAATTAAATTTTTATGAATTTATAACTTCTTTTACAGGTCTCTTAAGAAAAAGTTTCGAAAGTACATACTTCAAAAGCAGGTATACATCCATGAGTTGGCTTGCAGGGGGATTGGAACATTCCAACCACTGAGTCAGATAAAAAAAATTACTGAAACAATAGGAAATTCATATAAATATATATATATATATATATATATATATATATATATATATATATATATATATATATATATATATATATATATATATATATATATATATATATATATATATATATATATATATATATATATATATAGGCTATATGAAAATTTTGATGGACAAAGCCTCCTAAATGGCCTCCTCGTGTATGTCCCATTTCTGGGGTCATGAAAATCCAGAACATTTCGCTAAATGTTTAGGACACTGGGACAGGATCTTGCAATCGTGGAGTTCGTTGACAAGTTCAAACGTGTAGTCACCATAAGTGTATTATTTGCATCCGTAAGCATCAATCAAAAGCGTACCTAGAAGGGTATTTCACTGCTAAAAGCCTACAAACTAACACTACAAAGAAAGAAAAAAAATAGAATAAAGAAAAAAAAAAATAAATGCTGAAATCAAAGGCAACAATCATGTATAAATACTGAATATTAACATCAAAGCAGTCTTCTAGCTGAATACAAAAATATGTTCAAGCATTTTCTTAACACTTTATCAGAAACTACTGAGCTAGGACAAAATGGGAAATTAATTCCTACTAGGGGAGTATATGTAACTTCGATTCAACACCTCCATAATGTCAAAGTTTTTTTTTGTATAAAAAATGCCATATTTCGATTATAAAGTAATCGATAGCTAACAAAATTAACATGAGCTGATTTTTTTTCATACTTTTCCATGAAATCCTGGCTATTTGGCTTGTAAAAAAGTAAGTTATATCTTTCAGGAGATTTAGCTTATGTTTGGGTTCTGATTTATAGAAGGGAACAAAGGAGCCGGGTACAAAGAGGATAAATGGAAATTCCTCCCTTCTCGGGGGAAGGAGGGGTGACAGTTACGCTGATGAGCGTAAAGATTGGCATTTTCAAATTTTCATTTTAGTACTCTTGAAATACCAGAAGTGCGATTAGTTTTTTTCAGATTTTTTTTTATAAATATTACAATATTTTTATTTTTGAGGTGTTAATTAAATATCCCACTTGCCAGGGAAGCGAGAATAATTAACACTCTCACTTTCACCTTGGGAGAATTTCGTGACAGAACGTTATAGAATTGTTTTTAATTGTTAAATATACTAATTCCTTTTTTGGTACCAGACTCCTTTAAATGTTTAGCTATTGCTTAAGCTGTATGCATCTATCCAACATATTTTATTTGAAAAATAATTGCCTTCACCTCTAGAATAACAATACCAGTTATGATATTTACCAGACCATGATGTAGCAAAGTTTTCCTGGAATAAAAATTTCCTTTTATTGAAAAGAAGCTGACTGTTTATCTTTTACAAAAGCAAAAAGGTCAAGAAACTATTAGCCCGACTTAGTTTCGCAATAAACTCAAGTGACCTTTGCTGTTTGAAGAGTATTTTGAATCAAAGAAAAGTCATGGCCCTATATATCATCCAGGTTGAAGTTTTATTTTTAATACTGCATAGTAAGAAAGCTACACAAGATTACAGTTTGAAAATGACAAATATTTTGAATGGTCAAAAACAAATGAGATGGATGACTGTTTTAGGTTAAAGGAAAATTTGAAATGGCGTCAAAATATGAAATCACTAACACAAAAAGGATGAAACGAGACAAACAAATGAACCTGTATGTTTTCACTGGCGTTTTCTTCATTGAAGGGGGCGAAAAGGGGCTTGATATGTAACAGGTGGCTTTACCTTTTTACAAAATTTTATTCCATATACCAATTTTTTAATGCAATTTAGGAAATTTTATTTCAATTGCTTCTGCACACCTTCGTTTCCGGAAGTCTCCCCATGTCATAACGACATTGCCGCTTGTTTATGCCACACCATTTCATTTAGAACATTTAAACATTGTGGAGTAAATTACAAAAATCCAGGGATTTCAGAAATTGGAGTGAGTCCAAAAGCTCACTTTTGTGTACTTGGTATCTCTTTCTTGGTCCTGATGATAAAGACAGAACTGAATATTGAGTAAGGAAGGTCGCAATGTCCTCTAACGCTGTCTGATTCGTTTGTGAAGTTACTTGTGAAGTTTTCTGAAATGTGACGAAAGAAGATAAAACCAAAATTTATTAAAAAGTACCAAAAGAATCAACAGTCCGTTATATGGATAATACTATGAAAGGGAAGAAAAATAAATAGAAATAGAGAGACAGCGAAAGAGAACAATTAATAATGAGAAACTAACTGAGAAACAACTAACTATATCATAGTTTCATGGATTGAGAATAAAAATCAAATGGGCAGCGAAGAGAAAAGAAAAAGCAAAACGATTCAGTTATGTGTTAAAATTAGAAACAGTTAAAATAAGGCCGAAAAAAATAAAGGTTAAGAGTGAAAAACAACCCTATTTCATGAAAATAAGATAGAATAATAATCTTTCCCCTGACTCGTGTAAATTTACCTAAAAAATTCAATCCAGATATATTGAAAATGTAGAGCTTTCCTTAAGCACGTAAGTAGGAGGGGGCTTTGGCCAACTTACCCTCCCAAGCAGAAATAAAGACTTTATTCTCTTTCGCCATACAACTTTAATTTCGTTTTATTTTATTTGGCAAACCTCTTTGTGTATTAATACTGATAAATTATTTTATACTATCTACAATCAAATTAAACTATAATGTACTTTTTAAAATATTTAGCACGGACACTACTCTTCAGCAAAATTCATTATAAGATAAGATTTATTCATCACGAAACACACATACAATATTACATTTTAATATTCCCCCAAAGGCTTTTTGGCCTGTAAAGAAGGGGAAAATAAACGAGTCACTCACTCAGAGAAGAAAAAAATAAATAAATAATCACTTACTCACAGAGAGAAGAGCAAAACGGAGAAGAAAAGAAAATATAAATAAAATACAAACTATAGAAAACAAAACTAAATAGACTAATAGATTGAATGCACTAAATGAATTAAGTAGATCAGTAGATAAAATAGACTCCAATGAAATAATAATAAATATATATATACACATACATAGATACATATTCATATATATATATATATATATATATATATATATATATATATATATATATATATATATATATATATATATATATATATATATATATATATATATATATATATATATATGCACACATACACATATAAAAATAGATAACATGCAAAAGTCCAAGAACTACACAAGCGACGGGCAGTGGGTAAATCACCAGATAGAGGGTTAACCTGTGTTCGGTTAACTTGAAGGAATTTTAAAGGACACATCTTTTTTTGTTACAGTAGAGACAATTCTACATTAAAACTAAGGATTTCCTACAATAATACACTAAGATATCTTGATTTTTCATCTCAATGCTTAAAATAACAATAATCAAGCGTTCCCTCATTACGCTCAATCAGATCATACAACCAATTTTACAAAATCAAAAATAGCAAGAAGTCAAATACATACTCACATAAAAGTAATTTGACTACATCTTTTAACAATATATTTCATTAGAATCAAATATAAAAATGACGACTAGTATGCAAAACGCCATGGGTGTGAATACCATTACCGTCAGATTACAGAATCAATTCTGGACCATAGCTAGGATTACAATTTTGAGGGACTGGGTCATGCTATTCATGCCGCAGCTCAAGGTAGAAGAAGGGGGTCTAGACTATAAAAGTGTGTTTCTAACCATTATATTTGCACAAGCATTTTGACAATTTTTAACATTCCGAGGATAAAGGAGGAATGTTTGAACTGGGTACCTCCTCCACAGCAATGGGTCCAGTCTTGTGTGGTAGCTTATAGAAGGGATTCGATAATACATTCCTCTCGCCACGATCCTTAAATGTTTGTTGATATTTGGTCCTCCATAAAATGTCAATGACTTTTTGGCTCGTCCCTCCGAAAATGTATTAGACATTTTGTAGATACGATGAGCGACGATGATAATACTGATGACGTTTGCATGATAATGGTGACTGATACGCTTTTTTGTGTCAAAAGATTTTTCTAATTCTTCTGTAAAATTTGTAACTTTTTCTTTTTTACAAGAAACAATCAAGAGAAAGTACGTACGTAGAGTACGCAAGATCTCAAAGCATAAATCATAATCAAACAAATTTTCCATACAGTTAATTTATTTCAGATTTTGTTTTCATATTGTCCACCCCCTTCCCTCCCCAGAAAAATTAACAGATTTGTGTCTCGTTTGAGGGCTCGGTGTTAATGTCAGATAAGTCGAAAATCCCCAAAATATGTCAATGTACGAGCTACCATAGTTAAGTAACTAGAATTAATGTCTTTATTACTGATTTATTTTTCAAGACTAGAAGACCTTTCAAACAGTTCGTGGTAACGAACTGTAGTAAGGAGCGACCCGGCTCAATAGTAACCAAAACTCTAAAAAATGGAATTTTGATACCAATAGCTACACTAAAAGAATGGCATTATAATGCTGATTTTAAATATATAAGTTTTATCAAGTTTAGTTTTACCCAACAAAAGTTACGAGCCTGAGAAAATTTGCCTTATTTTAGAAAATAGGGGAAACACCCCCTAAAGGTCATAGAATCTTAACAAAAATCACACCATCAGATTCAGCGCATCAGAGAACACTATTGTAGAAGTTTCAGGCTCCTATCTACAAAAATGTGGCATTTTGTATTTTTTGCCAGAAGGCTTATGTGACCAAAAAAATTGGAGGGCGCCTAGGCCCCCTCCCACGCTAATTATTTTCCCAAAATCAACGGGTCAAAATTCTGAGATAGCCATTTTATGCAGTGTAGTTGAAAAACCTTATAACTATGTCTTTGGGGAAAATTTACTCCCCCACAGTCCCTATGGCAGGGGCTGAAAGTTACAAACTTTGACCAGTGCTTACATATAGTAATGGTTATTGGGAAGTGCACAGACGTTTTAAGGGGGATTTTTCGGTTGGGGGAGGGGTTGAGAAGAGTATAAAAAAATTCTAAGTCTTTTGTTTATCTAGGGAATGGGAAAATCACCTTCTATTGCCTCTTTGATGGCGCCCGCACATTTAATATAGGTTTGAATTTAAGTAGAAAACAGCATTACGGTGGTTGGTGCCCAAAATTAGAATTCATTCCCAGCAGAATTGGGTTGTTAGCTAAATGCCCCTATAAAATTATCACTTCGGCTGCATCGATTGATGATGTCTACAGAACTTTTTTGTGTCCTTTTCGCTTTAGCGTAGCCCAAAACATATAATTTACGGTCACTTTCAATGGAGCCTTCGGATTCTGAACTACGATTGGTCAAAGCTTGGTATTAAAGGGAGCAGGCTTTGTGGCTATTCATGGACCCAGAGACTTATTTGTGATGTAAAACAGATTTAGCCTATTTAATACTAAGCAATTATATATCGCTGAATATTCAGAATAATCATGCGCGCAATGGCTTTGAGTCAGTCATACCCTGAAAAACTAGGTATTTTCCTATACGTAATTATCATTGTCTTCATACTTTTTGCCAATATTTAGCAAATTTTTTTATGCAAAAAAGACCCTTCCTATGGTTCCAGTAGAAGGAGGGATTACCGAGTTTGAGCACCCATCCCCTTCCCTGTGGAATATTTATCTGACTCGTAATTTGGTCGTAAAGATGTGGAAAAACTTATTTGCATAAGAAAAGCTTTAACAAAGTATTTATCCGGCTCATAAATTGTTCGTAAACCTGGCTGTAAAAAGACCCTTAACCCCCCTTCCCCTCATCCCGTCGAACAAAATATTTTTTAAGAAACTCCCCCTCCCCCAAACAAAAAATTATTTCAATTACACCTCCTCCCTCGCGAAAAAATCTGGGGTACGCTCCTGCTCCTTCCCATCCCCAAAAAATGTTGCATAAATTACTGTTTCCGCGTCAGCGATACTTTTTAGCCTACAATATTTACAGTCTATACATTTTCGTGGCGTCTTTCTGTTTCGGTAATACGATTGAAAAGCTAATTATACTTGTTTTCCCCTTTTGAAACAACGCTGGTACCAATGCGTGTAATCAAAGTGAAAATAATTCCGTCATTATTTTGAAAAAAATGAAAACAACTTTTAAATATACAGAAATGATCTTCTGATTAACACTGTCAAAATACAAGAAGATCCGGAAACCAAAAAAGGTTCAAAATATGCAGGTTCAGGTCAATATTATCGGGATAAATATTTATTTCCAAAAAAAAGGTACATAATTTTGATGTTAAAATCCAATGAAGCGACGGGGAGTGCAGAATCTTGATTATGTAAATAAACTGGGCATCGGACTTCTTTGTCTGATGGTAAAAGCTTGTCGGGCTGATTATCTTCGCTCTAACACTGCATCTCATCAGCATAATTTAGCCACACCAAATTTCTCGACTAACTCTAGACTCCCTTGAGGATTACAAGTTACCAAAAGTGGCTTGAAATCACCCTAAATCGACCGTTGAGCAGACAGGCAATTACCAACTGTCAGTCAAAGGTATAACTCTTTTTCTATTTTTTTTTCTATGGCTCCCCAAGATGAACTGTATGAATGGAATACATCCATAGGGATATACTTCCAAGAGGGGGTGGGGGTATAAGCTGGAAAAATACGAGAGTCTACATGCAAAATATAAGAAATGATAAGACAATTCTGAGAAATGTATAAACTGCGTATACACAGTGTATACGCAGGGCTGGGTCAAAGTTACTAGTTTCTTAAAGGTTTGCAAGAGGAGTTTTCATGGGGAGAACATTCAGCAGGGAGAATCTCCCAAGGGGAGGGGAATCAATGTTGCGATCGATGTTATAGTTGCACCAAATTTAATACATTTTTCTCTGACCTGTACGTCTGTCATCTTTTCATTAAGTCACAAACTCTGTACAATTTTGCCGAACTGGTACAAATTCAATACATTTTTTTCCAAAATTGCCGAGGCCATTTTTCGCCAAAATGGTCGGAATTAGGCCAACGGTGAGGATTCTCACCGTTCATTCGCGACTTCTCTGTATCTTCTTTTGCGATCTGTAGGGACTCAGGGTTCTTTGCAAACGTTCCTTTTCAAATATTCGTTTCAGAATGTTGGCATCAAATTTGACACTCTATAAACGAGGCTCAATTAGTTCTATCGTTAAGGTAAGCCAGTTAAAGTATGCTTAAGATTTGACCTGTTTTTAATAATTAAATATGCAGCGGTACACTTAGCTAATTATTTGTATGTTACTTTTGATCAGATCAGGAGCGTTTCATACGTAATGTAGGCCTATGGGGAACAAAGCAGCGATACTCATGTGTTTCAATTTTAGAACTACCATGAGACTGGTAGCTCCCTCTTGTCACCCTGAGACAGCACCGTTCGAAGGAAGATGCGCATGCTGCGCGAAGCGGGAAACGCGCTAAAAGTTTTGGTGTCTAGTACATTTTTTTCCGAAAAGCCCATTTATAGAGTTTTCTAGGTACAAAACAAAATTTCAACATCGCAACACTGAGGGAAATTCGCCGGACACGGTTCTTGAACAATTTTTCTTAGTTGGCAATCTTTAATAGAGAGTTCAAAAATTAATTTTTTATAGTGAATAAAGTTATAAAGTAATAATATTTAAACTTAGTTAGATGCACCAGCTAACTTTGATATACTTAATGTTTGGTCTTAGGTTCTCATCCAAGTAGGAAACATGAAATCTCGATAATATACTAGAAATTGCGGAATAAAAAATTAAGATGTAAAGCCTACAAAAGTACGCAAGCAAGGGAGGAGGAGCCTTAGGCCCATCTCCAAATCTTAAATGTCACCATCTTTTCAACTATTTACATAAATTCTTATAAGCTCCCTACAGTATGCTCTTTTAGGCCACTTTACACCCCAAAAGTAACTCCACTATAACAAACTGTTGACAATGATTTCAACATTTCCGCCCAAATTAAAAGAAATACAAATTACAGGTAAACTAAACGAAAGGTAAATGACAGTTTATGGAAAATGTCAAGATTCCATATGCCCCCCCCCCATGCATGTGTCTGGTTGTCAGTCAAAAGTCACACTGTCTTCATTCTTTACTTGAAAATATCAAATCTGAAACTATGAAAAAAAGGTTGTCAATAAGAAAGAGTAAAGACATTATTATGATTGTTCCTTTTTATTTAATAGTTTTTTTTATTTGTAAATTGCCGTTGCGGAATGGGTTTCTTGGGTATCCCCAAGCACTTCAGCACAGACGGTTCGGTGGCACCAATTCACGAAAGTATTGCAGATGATAATTTTTTTTATATTGTGGGGAATTTCTTTGTTGACTATACCAAAAAAGGGTATTGTAAAATAAAAATGCCAAAAAAGCTATTTTCCAAAATCTGGAAGGCGAAAAATATTTAGGGGCCATTACGCCCTCTCCAATTGGAGCCCTTGGGACGATTTCCTTGATAAGATCTTTATCTAGGATGCTAGTATTAGCTGGCGCACATATTGAAATACAAAATATAATTGCTTACCATATTTTATGCTCTTTAGGTTCTTTTCTAAAATATAGTGACATAAGAATTTTTTTAAGTGGACTGGGTTACTTGTGTATCCCCAAGCACTTCAGCGCAGACGGTTCGGTGGCACCAATTCACGAAAGTATTGTAATTAGTAGCCATTACCCCCTCCCCAATCGGAGCCCTTGAGACGGTTACCTTGATTAGACCATTATCTACGAGGCTAGTATTAGCTGGCCGAATTTTTTATTGTGAAGGCAGATGTTTCCGTTATGACTAAGACAGAAGTATTAGTTGTCGGTGGCATACATATTTCTTGGTTCTACTGATAAATCACTCAAAAAAAAACAAACACAAAAAAACAACTAACCATCTTTTCTACAAAGTTTAGAGACACCCTAGTGTGAAACATTCCAGTATTCTAAAAGTAAAATAGAACCTTGGCGACGCTGCAGCGAACACTGTTCCGTCATAATTTCTTTGGTTACAGAACTACATCGAGAATGCACGGTTGGAGTAAGCTGATCATCTCATCCTTACAAAGCGTTGTACCATTTTTGTGAAACTGCTTGGGTATTCAACCAAGGCACGATATGTCGAAGGTGAGGATAGATGAACTGGTTGAGGCCCTAGACCAAGTACTGATCAGCCTTTATAAAGCTAATAAGGGTGAAATGCTCCTTCCCTACGACAATGATTTTTCGTCCGTATATTGTCAACATCAATATCCTTTGTAAGCCCTGAAAGACTTCCACACACAGACTCATCTCGTTTGTACCACTTCTATCAAGTGCTCTTTCAGATAGCTAAGCGGAATGGGGTTTTCTGCACCCTACTACTTGGAGTTTTCACCTTAAAGATGGCGAATTCTTGCCAGTCATCACAGATGAGGAACCTGCGCCTTACCGGCTGCTTACTGTCATCAGGTGCACGTGCAAGTTGGGTTTTAATCCAAGGTCCTCATGCTGAAGATCCAGGCTGCGATGCAATCCTGCCTGTTCAGAATGTTTAGGTGAGAACTGAGAGGACCAGAAAAACCAAGACGAGGGCAAAGCTGAAACAGATTATTAACTTAAAACCAAAGTAAAGCAGCCATCGCTGTGATTATAATTGAGGGTATAATACCAATCACTTTTGCTGAACTTTTTTCTTACTTTTTAAGCAATTTTTATAATCCTTTGCAATTTTCAAAGTAAAGCTACCTTTAAGATGTTATTTCTGAACTCCTGGTGAACAACAGTCGGGTAAATCCCACCGCTACAGTTATTATAGCACTTGGTATTTACCAAGTGATATATAGCGATCGCAAATTCTGTCGGTCGGTCTGTTGGTCTGTCGGTTCCGGTTTTGCTAGTTTGGGCACTTTAAGATAAGCTAGGACGATGAAGTTTGGCAGGCTTATCAGGAACTAAACCAAATTAAATCAGAAATAGTTGTTTTCCCGATTCGACCCTCTAGGGGGAAGTGGGGGACGGTTAATACGGAAAAATCAGAAAAATGACGTATTTTAACTTATCAACGGGTGATCAGATCTTAATGAAATTTGATATTTACATGGTACTGTGTCTTGAAGCTCTTATTTTGAATCCCGACCGTATCTGGTGATACTTGAGGGAGTTGGAGGGGGAAACCTGAAATCTTGGAAAACGCTTAGAGTGGAGGGATCGGGATGAAACTCGGAGGGAAAAATAAGCACAAGTCCTAGATACGTGATTGACATAACAAGACCAGATTGGCTCTCTTTGTGGGAGTTGGAGGGGGGATAGTTTGGAAGAATTAGAAAAAGTTATGTATTTTTAACTTACGAACGGGTTATCGGACCTTAATAAAATTTGATATTTAGAAAGACCTCGTGTCCCATAGCTTTTATTCTAAATCCCGACTGGATATGGTGACATTGAGGGGAGTTGGAGAGGGAAATTGAAAATTTTGGGAAACGTTTAGATTGTAGAGATCGAGATGAAACTTGGTGGGAAGAATGAGCACATGTCCTAGATACGCTATTGACATAACCGGACCGGATCCACTCTCTTTAGGGGAGTTGGAGGGGGATGGATCCGGAAGAATTAGAAAAATGATGCATTTTTAACTTTTGAACGAGTGATTAGATCTTAATGAAAATTGATATTTAAAAGGAACTCGTGTCTCGGACCTCTTATTTCAAATCTTGACCGGATCCGGTGACCTTGGGGGAGTTGGAGGGGGAAACCAAAAATCTTGGAAAACGTTTAGATTGTAAAGATCGAGATAAAACTTGGTGGGAAGATTAAGTACATGTCCTAGATACGTTATTGACATAACCGGACCGGATCCACTCTCTTTGGGGGATTTACCAGTTTGAGAACTTCCAGATAAGCTAGGACGATGAAAGTTGGCAGACGTATCAGGGACCAGACTAGATTGAATTAGAAATAGTCTCTTCCCCGATTCGACCATCTGGGGAAGGGGGGGGGTTGGCGAGCGAAAAAGATAGTTGAGAAGAATTTTATTTGCCGATAAAACAAGTGATTGTTCTTTTTAAGTATGGCTTATGGTCTAGGGGTCGCTTAGGGTGTGAGAGGTCTCAAATTGATTCCCGGACAGCCCCAATTTTCACATGAAGAAGATCCGAAACTAGATACGTGATCAATATAGCCATTTCTGAAAGTTGGGAGGCGTATTAGTGACCCGACCAGATCAAATTAGAGATAGTCGCTTCCCCGATTTGACCATCCGGGGGGAGTAGAAGAACGGTTAATTCGGAAAACTTATAAGAGATTAGGTATTTTTATCTTACGAATGGGATACCGGATCTTAATGAAATTTGACATTTAGAAGGACATCGTGTCTCAGGGCTCTTAATTTAAATCCCGACCGGATCCGGTGACATTAGGGGGAGTTGGAGAGGAAACGGGAAATCTTGGAAAACGCTTAGAGTGGAGAGGGGACTCTCTTTGGGGGATTTACCAGTTTGAGAACTTCCAGATAAGCTAGGACGATGAAAGTTGGCAGACGTGTCAGGAACCAGACTAGATTGAATTAGAAATAGTCTCTTCCCCGATTCGACCATCTGGGGAAGGGGGGTGTCGATCGAACAAGAGAGTTGAGAAGATTTTTATTTGCCGATAAAACAAGTGATTGTTCTTTTTAAGTATGGCTTATGGCCTAGGGGTCACTTAGGGTGTGAGAGGTCTCAAATTGATTCCCGGACAGCCCCAATTTCCACATGAAGAAGATCCGAAACTAGATAAGTGATCAATATAGCGATTTCTGAAAGTTGGGAGGCACATTAGTGACCCGAACAGATTAAAGAGTGGAAGAACGGTTAATTCGGAAAATTTATAAGAAATTAGCTATTTTTATCTTACGAATGGGATACCGGATCTTAATGAAATTTGATATTTAGAAGGACGTCGTGTCTCAGAGCTCTAAATTTAAATCCCGACCAGATCCGGTGACATTAGGGGGAGTTGGACAGGAAACGGGAAATCTTGGAAAACGCTTAGAGTGGAGAGGGGACTCTCTTTGGGGGATTTACCAGTTTGAGAACTTCCAGAAAAGCTAGGACGATGAAAGTTGGCAGACGTATCAGGGACCAGACTAGATTGAATTAGAAATAGTCTCTTCCCCGATACGACCATCTGGGGAAGGGGGGGGGGGCTGGGTGTCGAGCGAACAAGAGAGTTGAGAAGAATTTTATTTGCCGATAAAACAAGTGATTGTTCTTTTTAAGTATGGCTTATGGCCTAGGGGTCGCTTAGGGTGTGAGAGGTCTCAAATTGATTCCCGGACAGCCCCAATTTCCACATGAAGAAGATCCGAAACTAGATAAGTGATCAATATAGCGATTTCTGAAAGTTGGGAGGCACATTAGTGACCCGACCAGATTAAATTAGAGATAGTCGCTTCCCCGATTTGACCATCCGGGGGAAGTGGAAGAACGGTTAATTCGGAAAATTTATAAGAAATTAGCTATTTTTATCTTACGAATGGGATACCGGATCTTAATGAAATTTGATATTTAGAAGGACATCGTGTCTCAGAGCTCTAAATTTAAATCCCGACCGGATCCGATGACATTAGGGGGAGTTGGAGAGGAAACCGGAAATCTTGGAAAACGCTTAGAGTGGAGAGATCGTAGTGAAACTTAGTGGGAAGAAGCTCTTGGCTCTTCCAACCTCGTTACAAGTGCCATATGAAGCCTTGGCTCTTGTTGAAGAACTAAAGAGTTGTTGTTTGGGTTGAAATTAAATTACACGACTGTCTGTGCTTAAAGTTCTTGTCGTACTTGTCCAGTTTAAAGGAAAAGAATTCTTCATTTTTTTCTTTTTTAAAGAAAATATTGTTTGGACTTTTTTCTTAATTTTGGACTGTGAAGAAGTTCTGGCTCCGTGAGTTTGAGGTCTAAAGGTCTTTTGTGTCTAAACGCTGTGTATTTCAGCTAGTAAGGTATAAACTGGCTCCATGACATTTTTGAAGAAAAGTTGATTTTCGAGCTATGTTCCGTGAAATTTAGCTTTCATGTGTTTGTTTAATTCACTTTTTGTTTGGGGGGGGGGGGGACTTGGTTAAACAACAATTTTAAAACATATATATGTCAACAGTGGACCCAAATGAAAAGGACCTAATAGTAAAGGACCTTAAAAGACCAATTTCAAGTCAAAGCATTAATTTTGATTTTGGGCTAAAATTCGGGCCTTTAGATTTGATTTTTAGGGGTTTTCTGGTTTCAGATTTTTCTAGAGTTTTAATATGTTATTCTCCAGACGTCCTGAATAATTTACTGCGATAAACATTTGTGTTAAAGTTTAGCCCACATCCAACCGTGAAATGACGTGGTCCACGATACTTGACACAATTGACAAAAAAAAGCGACAAGTATATATATATATATATATATATATATATATATATATATATATATATATATATATATATATATATATATATATATATATATATATATATATATATATATATATATATATATATATACGTATATATATATATCTATATATATAAAAATAAGTTGTCTGTGTGTGTGTGGGTCTGTCTGTCGGGTGACGACATGTTTGTGTGTCGACTGACGTCATGTTTTCAACTGACGAAATTACAGACCGGGACATCGGGACACAAATGACGACCAGGACACCGGCACATAGGGAATATAAATGACGACACTCAAAGAGAAAGCGACCGGGACAAAAGGAATGTTCGATTAGCAATCACCATCAACAAAGCACCGGGACACAAATGACGACCGGGACACAGGGAGTATAAATGACGACCAGGACATAAGTAAAAAAAAACTAAAAAACTAAAAAAAAGGTAAAAACTACAAAAAAACTAAAAAGAAAAAAAAAGAAAAACTAATAAAAAAACTAAAAAAAGCTAAAAAACTAAAAAAACTAAAAGAGAAAAAAAAAAGGAAAAAAAGGAAAAATAAAGGAGAAAAACAAAACTAAAAAACGAATGTATATACAGACCGGGACACCGGGATACAAATGACGACCGGGACACAGGGAATATAAATGACGACCGGGACACAGGGACACAACTACAACGGGGACGCCGGGGGGCACAGGGGGATATAAATGACGACCGGGACACATGGAATATAAAGGACACCCGGGACACTCAAAGAGAAATCACAGACTGGGACACCGGGATACAAATGACGACCGGGACACAGGGAATATAAATGACGACCGGGACACAGGGACAAAACTACAAAGGGGACGCCGGGGGCACAGGGGGATATATAAATGACGATGACGACACGGGGAATGGTCGATTAGCAATCACCATCAACAAAGCTCAAGGGCAATCATTAGAATCATGAGGTATAGATATGAATACGGATTGTTTTCCCATGGACCATTATATGTTGCATGTTCAAGAGTCGGTAAACCTGACAATCTATTTATATGCACAGACAATGGGACAGCAAAGAATGTTGTATATTCGAAAGTTTTACGTAGTTAAAAACATATATATATATATATATATATATATATATATATATATATATATATATATATATATATATATATATATATATATATATATATATATATATATATATATATATATATATATATATATATATATATATATATATATATATCTATATTCACAGGTGGGACATAGGGACAAAACTACAATGGCGCATAACTAATATGGCGCGTAACGACTTACGCGCGCGGGGGGGCTTGGGGGGCGCGAAGCGCCCCCACCAACAAGGTGTTGGGGTGGCGCGAAGCGCCACCCCAGCAGCTAGTATATGTATATATATATATATATATATATATGTATATATATATATATATATATATATATATATATATATATATATATATATATATATATATATATATATATGTATATATATATATATATATATATATATATATATATATATATATATATATATATATATATATATATATATATATATATACATTATTTGGTTTATATATTTATTTTAACTTTGCATTTGTACTACAGATGTGGAAAACTGATAAGGTAAGAACTTTGGTTTGAAAAGCCTATATCAACATTAATTTGGTCTCAAGTTTTTTGTTTCAATTCTATGTCTTTGCGTCTTTTGTCGGTATGTTATACGGAGAAGAAAATTGCTGTTGAAACCTTCTGTCTTTTCTAGTTTTAAGACATTCAGCCGTAAATCTCTTTTATGATTAGTTAATCGCAAAAATTCATTTTGCAAGTTCATTATTATCATATTCACCAAATAATACATAGATTACGTTGTTGGCTTTGCATGGGCACTTAATTTTAATTTCGTTCACAAGTTTGACAGAAACCTGTTTTTATTTAGTTTCTAATTGTTTTCAAACAATGCCAGGAAATCACCCCCCTCCTCAATAGACACCCTAAAAAATATCCTCCATTGAAAGATCCCCTCACGTATTTCCCCCCCCCCCAGGACAATTCCATCCTCGCTGAAAGTCCCCCCCGGAAATATCCTGCAGACAATTCTACCTGAGTAATTCTCCTTAGCCTACTTTCATTTGAAAAAAAACTTACTTTTTTATTTGATTTCTTGTGATTTGTAAATCATGTTGTAAATTCCCCCCTCCCTTTCGTAGAAAACTTCTCTCTCGGAGAATTCTCCCATGGAGAGTTTCTACAGTGGAAAATTCCCCTCTCTTACGAAAAGTTCTCCCAGTAAATTTCAACCCCGCTGAAAATTTTCCAAGGACAATTCCCCGGAACATCTACATCTTTAAAACCAACGAGAAACCAATGAGCTGCCAAAGAGAAAGTAAGACATATAAAAAGAATTTCGTATGGAAATACGACAAATTCTCGCCATGTAAAATTTCCCAGGGAAGTTCGCCCAGGAAATTTCCCTTTTTATGGAAAAATCTCCCCTGCAAGAAATCCCCCTTCCCAGCAGAAAAATGTCTACTAATTTCCCATAGCAAATACTATGTGTACACAATGGGCAAATTTCGTGACTTACAGCCGTTTCCCCAGGGGCTGTGATGAGTCATGTCATCCTCAGAAGGCATAGCGATTGGACCTTTCACCTATGCTAAACAAAATGGCTATCTCAAAACGTCGATCAGATGATATTGGGGAATAAATAGGCTAGTTGCTCTCCTATCTTTTTGGTGTCTTAAAAGCGGACCAGAACTTTTAGTTTTTGTTCAAATGAGCCCTCTCACGACCTTTTAGGACCTTTGGTTCGCACTATCAATCCTTGGAACAAAAAAGAATGAAAACGAACCCCTAATTTTTCCTCTGGCGAAAATTCAAAATTCTATATTTTTACAGACGGGAGCTTAAAACCTCTACAGTATGGTTCCCTGATGCACTGAGTCTGGTCGTGCGAATTTCATTAAGATTCTTTGACCCTTAGGGGGTGTTTCAATCAATCAATCAATATTTATTAATTCAAATTAAAAATATACAGAAACAATATTATACCCCAACAGAGAGCAGAGCTCGTAAGGCTGGAGCAGCTCAAATGCATAAAAAAAAATACAACGTTTTCCTCCTTTTCCAAAAATCTGGCAATTTTCCCCGGGCTCGTAGTTTTTGATGGGTATCATTAAACTTCATGAATTTTGTATGTTTGAAATCAGCATAGACAATTCTTCTAATTTTTCTATTGTTATCAAATTACCCTTTTTAGATTTTCGTTCACTATAGGGCCGAGTCATTCCTTACTTACATTTCGTTACCACGAACTGTCTGAAGATAAAATCGAGAGAAAATGCTCTGT
Source organism: Artemia franciscana (assembly GCF_032884065.1). Lineage (NCBI taxonomy): Eukaryota > Metazoa > Arthropoda > Branchiopoda > Anostraca > Artemiidae > Artemia > Artemia franciscana. The sequence continues at coordinate 62,573,424 of NC_088869.1, read as the reverse complement.
GTTATCAAGGAAGCCTGAAACCTATCCAAAACTCCATTTGTGTCCATTATGCGATGACGTTTGGGTTTCAGGATACCCGATGATACGGGAAAATCCTTTCTTGATGGCATTTAATGGGGATAGAAATTCTTCCATAAGTTGGATTCCCTTAGTTTAATTCATTTGTGAATGGCTAATTATAGTATGTTTAGACCCTTGGTCACGGCAGTGGACCATAGTGCTGGCTGCATACCTTAAAAAGTCAGAACGCGTTGAATTCACATCTGAGTCGGCAAAAACAAACTTTTTATTTGGAGAAAATTGACTTATGTCTTTAATCTGAAGGTGCGTTTGAGAAGGACCTCATCAACTCTATTATATAGCTGTTTCAATCTGCTGCACTGACTGCACAACAGCTCGTATTTATTGCTCGATGATGCTTTCCAAGTGTCTTCATAAATGAAATTATAAAAAAGGAGAAGATTAGATACATAATAAAAAAAAGAAAAAATTTATGAGCATTTTGTATTTCTCAAACACTTCAAAAACTTCGGCTCTCTTATACTCGTCTGAATTAAGTACTTTTTTTATATATACATTTTCGAAAATAAAATGGTCTCCAAAATTACTAGCCGGGGTCGTCTAGACCTGAGCTGTGAAAAATAAAAAGGTGTTTGACCTCTTTACAGGATTGAAGAAACATGCAACTGTATTCTGACCTGTTCTGAATTAAGTACTTTTCTTACTTATACATTTCCGAAATTAAAATGGTCTCCAAAATTACTAGCCGGGGGCGTCTAGGCCTGAGCTGTGAAAAATAAAGAGGCATTTGACCTCTTTACAGGATTGAAGAAACATGCAGCTGTATTCTGACCTGTTCTGAATTAAGTACTTTTCTTACTTATCCATTTCCGAAATTAAAATGGTCTTCAAAATTACTAGCCGGGGGCGTCTAGGCCTGAGCTGTGAAAAATAAAGCGGTGTTTGACCTCTTTACAGGATTGAAGAAACATGCAACTGTATTCTGACCTGTTCTGAATTAAGTACTTTTCTTACTTATCCATTTCCGAAATTAAAATGGTCTCCAAAATTACTAGCCGGGGGCGTCTAGGCCTGAGCTGTGAAAAATAAAGAGGTGTTTGACCTCTTTACAGGATTGAAGAAACATGCAACTGTATTCTGACCTGTTCTGGATACGTGATTGATGCTCTCTCCCTGAATCTTTAATAAAGTCATGAGAACTATATAAGAGTCTGTGAGGATAGGCCAGGTGAAAATTATACTTTACTTCTTATTTATTTCGAAATTACTTTGAACTTTTAGTTGGTTGTACATCTGGAACGGCTCAGGAATAACAGCATCCTATATCCACAACTTTTGCTGCATAATATTGACTTTACAAAAACTGTTCCACCAAAGATAATTGTTAAACATCTTTAAAAAATTACTAAGAAGAAGCTTTGCAGTTTTTTTCAAATTGTTCGTGGTAACGAACTATAGTAAGGAGCGACCCGGCTCAATAGTAACCGAATCTCTAAAAAATGGAATTTTGATACCAATAGTTACATTTAAAAAATCGCATTTTAATGCTGATTTTAAATATATGACTTTCATCAAGATTAGTTTTACTAATGAAAAGTTACGAGCCTGAGAAAATTTACCTCAGTAAATTTACAATCTTAACGAAAATCACACCATCAGACCCCAGGGGTGATCGTATCGACTCAGTGGTCCTCGAATGTCACGAAGTTCTTTTGCCCTTTTTAAGTGACCAAAAAATTCGGAGTGCGCCAAGGCCCCCTCCCACGCTCATTTTTTCCCTAAAGTCACCGAATCAAAATTCTGAGATAGCAATTTTATTTATTATAGTCGAAAAACCTAATAACTATGTCTTTGGGGACGACTTACTCCCCCGCAGTCCCCGTGGGAGGGGTTGCAAGTTACAAACATTGACCTGTGTTTACACATAGTAATGGTTACTGGGAAGTGTACTGACGTTTTCTGGGGGATTTTTTGGTTTTTGAGGGAGAGTTGAGGTTGGGGGGGGGGGGGGGGTTACGTGGGAAGATCTTCCCATGGAAAAACTTCTCAATTGGGAAGAGACTTTCAATGAAGGGGGAGCAGAATTTTTTAGCATTATTAAAAAAACAACGAAAAAATAAATATGAGAAGTTTTTTTTTTCTACTAAAAGTGAGGAGCAGCATTAAAACTTAAAACGAGCAGAAATTATTACGCATATGAGGGGCTTACCTCCTCGTAATACCTCGCTCTTTACGCTAAAGTATTTTTTAGTAATTTCAGCTATTTATTCTACGGCCTTTGTGATTCAAGGGTCATTATTAAGGAATTGGGACAGAATTTAAGCTTTAGTGTAAAGAGTGAGGTATCGACGAGGGGTGAACCCCCTCACATACGCAATAAAAACATACGAATATAGATGTTCGTTACGTAAGTTAATTCGCAAATTACGTATATTTTTTACTAATGAAAATGTTCGTAAAAATTAAAAGTTCTAGTTGCCTTTTGTAAGTAATCAAAAAATTAGAGGGCAACTACGCTTCCTCCCTCGCTCCTTTTTTCTCAAATTTTCCAATTTAAACTATGAGAAAGCCATTTAGCCAAAAAAAAAAAAAAAAAAAAAAAAATAATATGCAAATTTCGTTTTAATTATTTATGTGCGGAGAGCCAAGATCAAAACATGCATTAATTAAAAAACACCCAGAAATTAAATAAAATAAACAATTTTTTTTTAAATGAAAGTAAGGAGCGACATTAAAACTTAAAACGAACGGAAATTACTACGTATATGAAAGGGGCTTCCCTTCCTCAACGCCCCGCTCTTTACTCTAATGTTTTTTTTACTGTTTTAAGAAGTAGAGTTAAGAGAAAGAGTCAAACTTTAGCGTAAAGAGCGAGGCGTTGAGGAGGAAAAGCCCCTTTCATATACGGAGTAATTTCCGTTCGTTTTAAGTTTTAATGTCGCTCTTTACTTTCATTTAAAAAAAACTTGTTTTTTTATTTAATACTAAAAAAAGACAAGAAAAACGTGCATTTTGACCTGGTCAGAGCTGCCATTTAATTTTGCAAATTGAACTTTGGTCTGGTTTTCCATTCTGAGGACAGGTCTACCTTATTTTGAAATGTTAAAATTCTGGCTCCACCGTTCTATTTGGGTTTTCGCTACCTCATGTATTTTTGTTGGCAATTTAAAACGTCTTATGCTCTTGGCAGACGGAGCATTTTCCTAAAGAAAAGTAAATAGAGTAACAGGAAGATCATGAAACAGAACACTAAGAGGTATCTTAGTAATCCAATACTTACTAATCCAATACATTGATTCCCACAAGGAAGGTTGAACGAACATTTAATATGGAAGACGAAAAAATGTCAACACCTAAATTTTCAATAGTTTTAAGAAAGTAAATGAAATATTTTTGGCACTTTTCTTTCTAAACATGGGTTTCCACCAGAAAATTTCTTATATAGTTATTATAAAAAAAAATTATAATTTAAAAATTTTCTTATAAAAATTTCTTATATAGTCGTCTTTCCCAACTAGAACATTTCTGTGGCTCTCCTGGACCTAACAAATTGACTTCCAATGTGAAGAAGTGCCATGGTTTGCCTTCTGTCTGATGAAGAGTCGTCAGTTAATTAAATTATCATTGAAGTACTACAAAGTGTTAGTCGCTATATTTGTAATTTTGGGAAGATGACAAATGAGAACCCACAAACTAAGATTCGAAGGCGAGGGAGGTCCAACTACTTTGAAAAGATTTCAACCATGTAAAAGACCTTTTATTATGTCCTTTTAGCCATGAATAACTAAAGAGGGTATATCTGTATGTGATTTTTCAGTTTAGGGGAATGATCCCACCTGAAAACCTATTAATAACAGTCTTACACGTAGCCTGCCTCAGAAACGCAGTTGGAGTTGGAGGGCTACGGCTCAGGGCTCCTCGCAGGGCTTCAAACTATAAAGCTTTTCCTATAAACTCCTATAATTTTAGCTTTTTTGGTTTTTTAGTTTTTTCATCCATTCTTTTCCTGATTCATCATTTGTCTCAACCAGCAGACCCTCCCCCCACTCCCAAATTCTGTGTGTAAAAATAGTCTACGTGATGTATGGACTATGTTTATTTGTCTTTAGACATTTATATAGTAAATCTAGACAAATGAGATTAACATGAGAAGCCTTAATAACATAACGACCTCCAAGAGGCTTCTTGGGGGGTGGAGTTGGGTTGAGCCTTCGGATAAAAAGATTGAAAGACTTCGTCAGGACCTATTGTTTCTTGTTTGAAACATAATAGAATCCAGCTAACCTCAATATAATCAGCCCCAATCCTAACCAAAAAATGAAAACTTCGTCCTCATTTTGATTAAGGACAAGGTTACACCTCGATCTGCAGGTTGGAAAAAAACGTTAGGGTGAAATTAAAGCTTATGGTTTTTCATTTTCCACTATAGTTCACTACATTTTACTCTTTTTGATAGTTTTTTACCTAATTTTTCCCTTTTACCAATTTTGCCACCTCCCCAAAATGCCCCTCCACCAATCTCAACAAAATCGTGTGCGGTAAACGAACGTCAAATTTTTGATAACAAACGGCTTATTCATAAGAACTCAATGCAAAAGGGGTGTTTGTTACTTTCAACTTCATAGATTTTGAAGAATGCTCAGGATCTTCATACACTGCACTCCCTAAATAACGCTTTCCATAGAATTGTGTAGATTGACATTCAGGCCAAAAGGAAAAAATAGAAATGTCCCATCTATTCAATCTTTTCATCAAAGTGAAACAGTTTCGGAGTAGAACGACCCCCCTGTTGCTACCGAGTCTTAATAACAGATCCCCTACTAACTGTGGACTGCAGCTCATGAATAGATCCCTTAGAAATTTGGGTAGTCGATATGATTCATTGCTTGCTGTCTTTCTAAGGGCCTATTATGGAGCGAATGGAGTGAAAGGGACCCTAAGCATATAAGTTTAATACTAAACAAGCCTTTGCATTAAAATTTTTCCAAATCAGACCAAAATCAAAAGCTTTCCAAAACGGCATTAGTTAGGATAATGCCCCCAACAGCAGAAGCTACTCCCTGAAGAGAATTTGTAGTGAGAGACCATAAAATGCATTTTTCGTCTCTATTGCAACTATTACTTCAGTTACGTACTCACTTTTTGCATTATATTTTCTCTTCATAAATTGTTTCAAGAAAGTCATTGTCTCACTGTGTTTAAATTCACCGTTAAGGCCAATCTTTCATCTACTCTCCCATAGTCTTAGGCGTGAATTAAGCCAAACCAAACCCTTTGTGGTGGCATGATTCATTTTTTTATTTAAAAAAATATAGTAAGAACTGAAAATTTACATTGAAATGAGTCTTCTTCAAATTTTCTACGACTACTTATTTGATAAGGTCCCTCCGTAGTTGCATTTCTTTTGTTACCGAAAAAAGACCAGAATTTAAGACATTCTTTCTGATTATCCCTCTTATTTGGCCATTGGTTTGACAAGATTCTTCCTCTAAAAAAAGACAAAACACTTCTGTGACTATTCATCTACGAAAGCGCAAGATTTCGTTCTTTTGTATTGATAGGGGACTGAATCTTACAGCCCAAGGTTTTGGGATCCGTTAGAATCTTCAGTTTCCGTTAGAATGGTTCCTCTTCTGATATTCTACTGGCTACTGGAATACAAATAATTCAAATCAAGTGAATAAACACGCATCCATGACTACTACTACTCTGGAAAAAGTAATAGTTTTTACTCTTATAGATAAGGGCTTAAGACCTTTCCCAGGCTCTCAGACATGCTGAATTTGGTGCTGCAAGCAACATCAAGATTGCAATCTTTTTTCCTTTTAAAAATAAATTTAGCGGTTTTTTGGTTTTAAAAACCCTGAACAGAGTGGATAAACAAGAGTGAAAATTTAAACGAACTGGGCGTTGCGATGGGTTGTTATTAACAGTGGTAATATCATTTTTGATGAGTGATTTTGAACGCAATTGACTTCACATAATTGGAATCAGAATATAAGAAAATTTTATTTGATGTAAGTATTAATATCACAGTTCCATTTACCGGAGTTCTGACTACTATTGACTGGGGCTACTTCTTAACCACCGTTAATTACTTTGAACGTTTGATTCCTCCCTCAACCGAGAGAAAACAACTATAGGGAATGTAATCTTCTAAAACGCTTGATTAACATGTTTTTGGATCAGGGCACCTAGACTGCATTTATACCCATAATCTCTTGCAGATTCCCGACAATATTCTGTTCCCCATCACAACCTCTTTGAATAACACGGCGGATGTTTCAAATCTTTTGATGAAGGTAGGAGTTTCGAGTTGGAAGTGTAGCATTCTAAAGGGAGTTTGAAATTGACTTCCTTAAAAGAGGCAACCAACATTAGTACATTTGAAACTTGCAGATTTGGAGATTACGAGCAGATGTGAGAATACGAGAACAGACATATATATATATATATATATATATATATATATATATATATATATATATATATATATATATATATATATATATATATATATATATATATATATATATATATATATATATATATATATATATATATATATATCATGAAAAGAGAAATCACCAATGCTACAGCACAAAAAAAAAAAAAAAAAAAAAAAAAAAAAAAGAGAGACAGAAGGAGAAAAGGAAGACTGTTTTCCTAAATTAGTGATTAATATAGACCAGCACTTGAATGAGGCCTTATATATATATATATATATATATATATATATATATATATATATATATATATATATATATATATATATATATATATATATATATATATATATATATATATATATACCCATATATCTCCTGAAAATTAATTACTATTGCTAAAAATTTCTTTTATTATTAATCGATCCGAAGTAGACCTCAGCAGTAAGACGTATTTACACATTGCGTGCTTTCAGGGGTTCCAGTTAATCTCAAAATTCCTCCTTTCAAGATGAAACAATCCCTAAAACCACTTTGAAAAGTGGAAAATACTGAAAATTTATGTCTTCTCAGTTGGAGGTGTATAATCAACATATTGTAAGGCTCAAATACCACACGGCGAGAAACTAAGTAAACCCAGCAGCGAAACGTGTTATTTAATACCCTGTTTACGCCAGGATTTACCATCTGGGGATTGGTTCTTGTCTGAGGTTTTATATCTGGAATTTTAATTTCCTGGAAATTTTAAGCCTTTGAAAGGATAAGGGACAGTTTTGAGGTGACTCAGGGTAACCGCAATAATTTTCGCTGTCGCAACTCCTGATGCCAAAAATAAGAGGATGCTCTGTGGTTTGCCCTATTGATAAAATGATCCTATATTATTTTTCTGCGGTATATCAATTGACTGTTCGTAAAAGGGAAAAATCAAGAAGTTGTCTACTCAGGATTCCAGTTCACGAGGGGTTTAATCTATTTCAAAAGAGGTCTGGTTATAAAAAAAAAGTCTTGTCTACAGCCTTTTTATTATTGACTTACATACTGTCATACTCCAAACCAAAGGGTGTATCTCCCAACTTTTTTTTTTAATGAGTTAGAATTTGAAAAAGTTTTTTTTTGTTGGATCTTTGTCAAGTGGTTTCAGCTCAGAAGCAACATTTCAAAGGATTTTATGTTATATCTTATGAGAACTAGGACTTGCATTTCCTTCCTTAGAACTATTGACGAATCCAGCCCATGGCCTCACAACCTTTTTTATGAAATATGTGAAATAGAGGCTCCTCAGAAGAAGAGACATACCAAAATAAATAGAGAGGCATTTTTAGATTGTTGATTCTATGCTTACGGTTGAAGTTGCGTTTGCAAAAATTCGCCTTTCCCTCTGATGGTCCCATACATATCCTTAGGATACATATCAAAGTAAAAGAAAACACCAAAACAATGAAGTACTTTTTTATACTATACAGCATTTTTAATTAATTGAATTAACATGTTTCCTTCCATTATTACTCACATCTTTACCACATTTTTTTGAACAGTATTCTATTAGGCACACAGGCTAATCTGTATATCTTGGGGTCTACACAGCATAATCACTTTTATATCAGATGAAACAACGGCAACAAGAACAATAAAATGTTATAAAGGCTATAAACAGGTCTATCAGGGGATGGTAGGGTGCATTGTCAAGGTAACGACGTTACTTTGAAAAGGAGCATAAAGTAAAGAAACTATAAATAGCGTTTTTTTTTGTTAGTTATGTATATAACCAAGTGCAATATTTGAGACAATTAGAAAGTGGGAGTGATTTGTCATAAACGCGACTTTAACCATAAAAAAGAAGAATAAAATTAGCAATCTAAAACTGATTCTCTTTTTCTTTTAGCATGTCTTATTCAGGAGTGCCCTTGTTCTACACATATAGGCTATATCTTTTTATGCATTATTATAACACTTCGTTCTGTTATTAGTAAATTATTTGAAAATTTTTTACTCCCATATTTATCAACAAAATGTGATGGGGGACCATCAGTTGGGTTTTCGAAGTGGTGTTGGGGCTCAAAATGCGCACACAATATTTCTAGAAATATTGGAACACCATTATAATTTTAAAAAACAACTATTTGTGTGCGGAGTTGACATTTCAAAAGCGTTAAATAGTATGTTGCATAACTATGTGTTTTTTTTTATCATTGTTACATAGTGGAGTGAACCCATTTATAGGCCAGTGTTTGACGGGTTGGTATGGTAATTCATCTGGGAGAATTTTTTCGGAAAGGCACTTTCAGACAGGATTTCTTTATGTCGTGGAGCAAAAAAAAAGGTCAGTTCTTAGCCCCTTTATAATTAATAACGTAATTAGAACAGCCACGCAGTACCTACCCCCATATGTGATTGACGGTATCGACATTAGCCACTTGCCGTATGCTGATGATATTTTGTCATTTTCGGGCAACTTAATATCAATGCAGAATGCAATTAATATATTACACTCACGTCTACGGGAGATAGGATTAGAGATTGAACCTACTAGAACAGAATTTCTAGTGGCAAATAATAATAGGAATTTCCAGCATCATTCAATTAGGGCTGGATCACGGAATATTTTTAATAAAGATCCCATTAATTACCTTGGGTTGTCTTTTGGTCCGTCAATTAAAGCTACGCGGGAGTTGGTGTTATCGTCTGTATTGGGAAAACTTAGGAAAACTTATGGCCTGCTAGTCAGGGTGAAAGGTCATTTTCATAAACAACCACTTGAAGTTTTTAAGTAAAAGTGATAAAGAGCATACGCTCTTTTTCCGTTTGTACTTTTTCCGTTTGTCCGCATGTACTTTTTCCGTTTTTGTAAATATTATCTTGGAATTCCACTATGGTTCAGAAATAGGTGTATTATACGGAAATTCGGAATATTTGATATTACTGTTAAAATAGATTCACAATACGACCGATTTCTTAGACGATCTAGAGAAAATAGAATAAATTTTCCCTTATTGTCTTGTTTAATGGAAAAAAAAAAATTTGTCGCCATAGCTTTAATAAAACATATGTTTATGCGTTATGTATTATGAGTGTTCATGCGTTATGTTTTATGAGTGTTTTTAGTGTTCTGCACTAACGAGCTATCATAAGCTATTTATTATATATTTATGAATTATTATGAGTGTTATGAGCTGCTTATTGTCTTCCTTTTCGTTAGAAGCGTAATTTTATATTTTTCAGTTTTCTTTTAATTTATTTCCCATACTCTTCTGTGTACATCCATGTATGTATAGAGGCCATAAATAAATAATTGTTATTAATATTATTATGAATTTATTGTTCTTTTTCAGAAACAGATTATATCCACAGATCGGATATCTTGATACCAAAATTGTTTTAGGCAAATCTGGAATGTCTAATAAAAACGTTTCATGTGAAAAGAGCTCGCTTTCAATGATAGTAAAACAAACCTTTCTGTTTTTCCATTGCCCTATAAAATTTCATTTTGAATCACAGCCTTTGAGGCTTAATTACTCGATAAAATTTCAGAGCAAGACTTCAGTATATAAACATTTCACCATCTGTAGCCTAGTGACTACCAAACTTAAGGTACCAAGGACATCAAAACGAAGACATTTTTTGGCCCATGGATCTCTATTCAGTCCATTCATATCTAAAAACCGGAATTTCCTACGATTTATCTTTTGGTTGTTACATGGCTATTAGGATTCTATCACTTCGTAGGTTCTCCTCTTTGTGGCCACACATAGTCGTGAAAAGACACAAACAGAAACTTTTCTTGTTTACAAACAAGCCCAACCCAAACGGTTGCAACACCCAATTTGTCTATATCACATTGTCAAATAATACACCAATCGATTGGATGGTACAACTTTTATGTTAAATCGGTCTACTGATAAAATATAGGCTAGTGGTAATGTGATGATCACCTTATTCTTAGCTGTAATTTGTCCTGCGAGTTATCTGGCAAAACACTTTCGGCTCAGCCGAAGTGGCATTAGAAGTTGAACTGGAATTGTGCTAATGTCCCCCTATACCTTGCTACGCTAACTGCTTTACTGTCGACCATAAAAGTGCCATTTCACCTGCTGCAAACTTCGATTTCCTCGCCTCCAAGTGGAGTTGACCTAAATTGCTATTATTTTCAGATTGTCCATTGTCTTAAATCAGCTTCCAAAGCTGCAGTGCATGTGGATAAAGTTTGGATTGGTATAGGAAGGACGGAACGTCCTTCCTAATTGGAACGTTGGTCCTGAAGTAAAACGTGCTAAGCAAAAGGCCAAATTTTGGCTACGTGTGTGGATATCATGTGACCGACCATCGTCCGGAGCTGTGTTCTCTGTGAAACAAAAGTGTAAACTTGAATATAAGGCCAGTTTGAAGAGAGCACGCTTGAATGCATGGCCAGGCCCCACCGATAGGGCCACCAGGAATATTAATAGTGAGAAATGTTCCCCATCTGCCCTATCTTGCCTCCAGCTAGCTAATTTTTTTGATCATTATAAGCGTTTGTTCAGTGTATTTAATAGTTTTCTTCAGTCTTTTTATTATAGGTTGCTTAAACTGCTATTACCATACCGTCTCCTGCAGGCTTACATCCAGCCTGTAGCAATATCAGAAATTCGCCGAGCTTTAAGAAAATATAAGCGTTCAAATAGCCTTGATGGTGATGGCCTTTCTTACCGATTTTTGGCTTATGATTGTCCTGCTCTACTTAACCATCTACAAATACTTTTCCAGTCTTGCTCAGCACAGTCGTTTGTTTCTGGTAGTTTCCTTTGTGGCCGTGTAACGTCTATTCAAAGGCGAGGCAAGGACCCCACGCCATGTGTAAATTAACGTCCCAATACAGTATCTTCTTTTTTAAGTAAGTTGCTTGAACACTTATTACTACCAGAAATTGAGTCGAATTGTGATTTTACGCCTTTTCAGCTTAGTTTTCGGAAAAGTTTCGGTTGCTCCCTTGCACATCATATTTTAAGCCAACTCATGAAAGATGCCGTAAAAACTAAAATGTCTTTATACTGTCTTACTGTTGACATTTCTGGGGCTTTCGACAATATTGTGCACTCTCAGGCTCATTTTCCCTTGCGTCATTCAGATGATAATCCTTCTGTACTATGTTTATTGTCTTCTTGGTATTCAAAGTCTAAAATTCAAGTTACCTGGAATGGTCAAATATCTGACCCGGTAAAAATTAATATGGGAGTTCGGCAAGGTTCCGTGTGGTCTCCTAGTATATTTAAATGTGTAATTGCATCATGCCTGCGTCCCCTTAAAAGTTCTGTTTCTTACGGTAATATTGGTTTGTCTTCTGTTGCATATGCAGACGACGTTCTTCTTGTTGCACGGACTCGCCGTGGATTGCTTTCCAATTTTGTTATATTAACCAATGAACTATCTAAGATTGGACTGTCAGTCAATGCGTCTAAATGCGAGTTTATTTGTTTTAATAGCCCTTATGCGGTCGCTCCATTCGTTGCTGGGGCTCCAGTTCTGCCATGTTCTTCTTTAGTTAGTTGGCTTGGTCTGTGTTTCGACCCAACACTTTCCACTACCTATTCATCCCTAGTGAATCAAGCCGTGAAAAACCTACGCGTCGCTTACGGAAAAATATCTCCAAACAAAAGCCGTTACAACCGCAACGGTTTGTGCATGATTTATAACGCTCGTTGCGCCCCTGTGCTTTTGTTTTTATCAGGTATGGCTCATCTGTTTCATAAGAAAGATCGCCATACTCTACGTGCGGCTTACTTCAGATATTGCAGATTCCTCCTCCGGGTTCCTAGATGGCACTGAAATGGAAAAATAATTGCTCGATTTGATTTAATAGATGTGCCTTCTCGGATTCGGTCTTCCAGTGATGATTTATGTAAAAAGACTATCAACTTTATTCACCTTTACGACCCTCTGCAGCTTTTTTTCCATATTGATACTGGTTAATTAGTCCATGTTGTCTTTTTTTAGTTTGATTTTTTTCTCGCTGTTTATCGTTTTTGTTTTTGTTTATTTATAATTCTCCGTACTTTGTGTTTTTTTTTTACTTTTACGGGTAATAAAGTTCATTCATTCATTCATTCATACCGAAAAATTTCTGTTTAAGTTTTAATGTTGGTCCTTACTTTCGGTTGAAATTCTTTTCTTTTCTTTTTCTTTAATTGGGACCCAGATTCATGGTATTACTTTGAAACTTTCAGAGGGTGATTAATAAAACGACCCTATATGCTGGAAGGTTATCAAAACACTGTATCTACACTATCGTAAGAATGGCTTTTGAAATCAAATTGAAACTTTTAAGATTTACTGGGTGGAAAAGAAGTGGACCTCAAATTTTTACTTGGGTTTATGTGGCAGAGAGTAAGGGTCTAACGATTTGATATTAATTTGGGTACAAGATTGATATCAACTCTTAATTATGCACTAGGGGTCCCTGTTAGATTAAAATCTTCTGCCAGTGAAGCAGTGATGTAGATCAATAGAAACCATGTTTACCCAGGTTTTCAAAACGGAGTGTCTGCATTATATCGGGATAACAATTACCCCTCGTGAATGGAAAAATAATTTAACAATAAACTGTTTTTTGGGTGACCAGGTAAAGCTAAGCTGCAAACTCTATGTGCATCCAAGTCATCAGAAAACCGTGTCTGCATTGCCTATGGAACAGCTTAAGGTTCAGAATTTTGATTTTTGTGGGATGTTAGAGTTACGAATTTTGGCTTGGGGGAGTGGCAAAGGTGTATAAAAAAAAAACTATGTATCCAGGTTATCAAAATTGTATACCAGGTAAACCCTCCGGGACGTGCGTCAACCGACACCGACGAGAGGCACAGTCAACTGCCACCGAAGTATCTTAAAGCCACAAGCGTGCTGCCGCCAGCCGAGGCAGTAGCGTTCTGCTTACTTTTAATTTATTTGAACCGATTCTTTATTGCATCAACCGTAATGTTGGAACTTTTTTTCTCATGCGGCTAGGGATTTCAATTTTCCTGATTAGAAATCAAGTGCGGTTTTCAAAATTAAAGACACAAGTGTGCACAAAAAAAGTTTGCATGAATTTCTTGTGCTTCCAGGGTGAGTTTTTATTTAACACTAGTCCTTATAGCACATTCATTTAATAGCCAATTGTCTTTCGAACATACACCAGATTAAATTCCAGGTAGGCACTTGAGGTTAGTAGTGACGCCTCACAGGTTTTGACAAGCCAGATAGAGGCTATACAATTGGAGTTATTAGTCCCTCAAGACGTTATTACGCAAACCTGTGTCTGACACAATATTGTAGCGCACGTGTATAGTACACCTACGTAATAGGGCTTCCATTTTACCTAATAGGGAAATGTGATGCAGGTTGTTATGTAATAAAGAGTCTTTAAAAACCTTTTGGATACGCTAGTCAAGATGCAAAGGTTACCTAATAGTTTCTCTGATTCTTAAGGAAAAAACCTTCAGAGCTTCTTTGCTTCGGAATTTCTTTTGTTCTTATGTAATAAGGTTTGTTTACTTTTGGTTGTTACGCAATAGAGAGTCTTTTTCTTAAAAACCCGCGAGGGGTAGTAAAAAACCTTCAGGGTCCGTTAGTGAGGGAGCTTCAAGACGCTGCACCCCTAACGAGCAGTTTCATCAGTCCCCTAGCATCCAATTCCATTAGGGTCGTAACAAGGAATTCCAATGGGGCCCTAATATCCAATTTCATCGTGCCCCTAACCTAACCACCCCCGGGGACATAGATACCAATTCCAATTGGGGGCCCTAGTATCTAATGCCATCAGGGGGTCCTAGCATCCAATTTCATCCGGCCATTGACCTAACCACCGGGGGCCTTAGTATCAAATTCCTTCAGGGGCCTAGCATCCAACTTCTTCGGGGGGACCCCTAGCAGCCAATTTCAACGACAAGACGTTTCAAGATTTTTTGGTTGTTATGTAATAGGGGAATGTTTACTTATTTTAAGACTGACGCAATTTCGCGTAACATGCTGGACTTCAGGGGGGGCTTTGGGGGATCCCCACCGGTAACCTTGGAGGATGCACACGTGGGGTGCTATGTAATAACGATGTACACGCGGGGTTTTACATAACACTTTAAGATACTTCAATCAATTTCAATACATTTTTCTCAGGATACCTTTATATTCCAAAGATTTAGTGTCCAGCTTAGGATTTGAAAGGGATTCCCCCTCAATGGAATGGAGCGCTAACCATCTGGACCAGCAAACTATTCATAATACTTTAATCCTGGTAATAAGTTCTACATGATAACCTATTGCACACAAGGACAATCCCCTATTCGCGCATACTAGAATCATTAAATAAATCGCATGTTCCCATATGGTTGCAAAAACTGACACGCAGACAGAAAAATCGATTACTAGAAAGTGTTGACACTTGGTACGCACTTGCAAGTTAAGTAAGACTTTACAGAGTGTTATCAGATAAAATTGCTGTCAAATATGAAACAAAAGCGAGGGTACGCCAGTAGAAAATGGTAACCTTAATGCATGATCAACAGTTTTTACCTTTTCCTCTTATTATTACACAGAACTTTACACTTATATTAAGGGCATTCTTGAATGAGAACAATTATGTGAGTAGGCTAAAAGATGCTTAAATTATACTAGTGGAAAATAATGAAATTTTATCGTGGATCAATAGACCTAAGGGTTCAAACTTTTGTACATACTAAATTTAATAATAAAAACAAAATTACAAATATTATTAAAAAAAGAGAAAAAAGCCCTTAAAACTCAACTAATGGTAAAACAAAAGGTTTTTTAACTTATAAAGGGTAAAATATAAGCAAAAAGAACAATGAATTAAAGAAAGACGGGAATGTTAGCAATCAATTCTCCAAATTCCTTGTCTGTAGCTCTCAATCGCTAGCACACGACACCCTGTAGCAGCCCTTATCGTATATGTGGAATTTTTTGGACATTTTGCTGAAAAAATATTCATTTACACTAGAATCGATCGTTTAAGCTAAATGGAAAATCCCCATTAGCGTGTCTTCTGATGACTCCTAGCAATTGAGGCCAGTGTGGCACAATTCATCAACCCTTACATCCTCCGGATGCAAATTATCACACCTAAGGATTTTTCAACCTTCATCTGTCCAAAATAAATTTATAAACTAAAAAAAGGACGATTGTTTTTATTTGAACATTCAATGTGTTCTATTGCCAGATTGGAATGTTCCGTGACAATTTCCAACCACTGACACTGAATGGCTAACACACGATGCCCTCTAGCAGACATCATCCCACCTATTGCATTTTTCAGGTATTTTCCTGCAAAACAATTCATTTACGCTAGAATCGATCGTTTGAACATAATGAGAGAATCTTCACTAGCGTTTCTTCTGATGACTCCTAGCAATTGAGGCCAGTGTGGCATAATGTACTAGCCCCCGATACTACCCTCTTGGGGCAAATTATCACAACGAAGGGTATTTTAACCTTATTTTCTCAAAAACAAATTTATAAACTAAAAACGACCATTGTTTTTATTTGAGCGGTGGAAATTTGCCATTTCGTTGGTATCTTCCAGTATTATATGGCAATTCCCAGTCTTTGGGACTCAATGGTTTAAACACGACACCCTCTAGCAGCCATTATCGTATACATGGCATTTTTCGGGTATTTTGTTGCAATAACAACCAATTACACTAGAATCGATCGTTTAAACTTAATGAAAAATACCCATTAGCGTTTCTTCTGATGGCTCCTAACAATTGAGGCCAGTATGACACAATGTACCAGCCCCTATGACACGCATCTGGCACACATTAAGGATTTTCAGCCTTTTCCCCTTTAAAATAAAGTTATTAACTAAAAAATGACCATTGTTTTTATTTGAACAGCCAAAAATTTCCATTCCAATGCTTGATTGCGATGTTCCCCGGCAGTTCTCAGCCACTGACACTCAATGGCTGACACACGACACTCTCTAGCAGGTATCATCACGCATATGTCATTTTCGGGCATTTTCCTGCGAAAATTTCCGTTTACACTAGAATCTTTCATTTAAAATCAATGAAAAATACCCATTAGCGTTTCCTCTGATCTTTTACAAAGTTGCCAACTGCAACCCAAATTAAAACTAAGTTCACATTCCTTTTTACTATCTTAACCAAGAGAACTGTCTTAGTTACCATCAACAGTCACTGTCTGAACATCTTCAGTTTCATTTTCACACTCAGTGCTGTCTTCTCACCAAATCTCTTCATAGTCTGCTTCTTTGTTTTTCTTGTTTTTGTTGCTTAAATTTTTTCTTTTCCGCCTCTTGTTTGCTTTCCTTGTAGCAAAGGCAGCTTCAATCTTGGCTTTCACTGATGTATCAGTGAACGCTTTTGTTCTGTCCTCCTTTCTTCCTTGAAGTATATTGTTTTTTTTTATGGTGCTGGGATGTGGTTGTACTTGTTCAGGTGTAACTATCCTATTTCACAGTGGCTGCAAAATTACAGAGCTTACTAAAAGCCTTGGGTGATAGGATAGCAGTGCAGGTGAAGATGGGTTGGAGTCAGAACCTCCGACGAGCATTTCAATTTGCAACCAGCTTCGTGGGATAAAGAGCATTTGATTGGTCTGTATTTGAGAACACAGATCTTCATTGTCAAATACCTTCCAAATCCCTTCTGGAGTTTGATGGTATCAAAGCTAAGAAGAACGGCTTCCCTATCAAACCAGATGTGATGTAAATGGTGACAGTTCTTCTCCATGGTGACGGTTGCTCGATGAAAAAAAAATACTACTAATTTTGATAATCAATTCTGTTAGAAATACATTGCTGTTGGATATTTCAACTATTATGCAAGGGTTCTGAAATGCCACAGCCATTTCGTTTCTACCAAATTTTTACTTCTCTGGATTAATAACGAAGAAGACCAGCATCCAGGCAGCGACTCGCGAGGCTTCTAACTAGTGAATAGGCCCAAATCTGATTTAAATTAAAGTTGGGATTCGAGAAAGACTGATCAAAACAAAAATAGTTGCGATCAACAATGATCACGCAAGCGGCCCACCGCTGCTACTTTTTTTGCCCCTGCCACCAACCTTCCCTTATCGGTATGGGACCGGGGTCTAGTTGTATAATAGAAATCTCAAAACAAAAATATAAAAATATAAGGCAGCGTCTTTCAGCAAGGGGGAGGGGTCTGGCACCCCTCTACCCCCCTTGCAATTGCCCATGACATTCGTAAGTTCTTGATCAAGTGGATATCTTTGCAGAAAGCGAATTTGAAATTAATTCTAGCTGTCTCGGTTTGTAATGCCCGACTATGGTCCCATTTTCTTTTAGGTTTGTAACGTATAGGGCATGCAGACAGGGCCAAGTAGATCTGAGTGAAACAAAAGATTGATTAGATTGCACCTGACACCTGAAAATGGGCCATTTCTATCTCTGTTTGCATAACTTAGAATTAAAGGGCAAAAGAGACCTCCATTTAAGCAAAAGTTAATGAAACAAATTGTTTTATTGATTTTCAACACCCAAAATGGGGCCCAATTTATTCTGTATTTGATCGGCTAACAAATTACAGGGAATATATGCGTGGCCAAATGAACCTAAGAGAACAAGAATATTTCGAAAGTGGGTTGTATCGGTTCTTGAAACCCCAAATGGGTCAAACACTGTTTTTCTCCAATCAGTGTGGAGCAATCAGCAAACTTGAGCTATTAGAATAAATAATTTTATGAGTAATTTATGTACTATAAACTCCTGATTTATGTTTTCCATAATTAGAACCATTAAACTTAATTCTGGCACCTTGAAGTCCGTATGGGATGGATTATTTCTGTAAACCGTTTAAACAAAGAGAGATAGGAG
This sequence comes from Artemia franciscana, assembly GCF_032884065.1. Taxonomy (NCBI): domain Eukaryota; kingdom Metazoa; phylum Arthropoda; class Branchiopoda; order Anostraca; family Artemiidae; genus Artemia; species Artemia franciscana. Next base: position 62,555,139 of record NC_088869.1, on the reverse strand, counting down.
CTTCAAAAACGTCATATTTGAAGCCAGAAAAGCATAATTCACTTCAAACCATTTACACTTGCTTTGTTCATTCAAATAATCTCAGTGGGAGGTATACAATGGAGAACACTAACGGTTCGAGGAGGTTGCAACTCCTCCTTGCAAGAATTCTAGCCCTAGTAAGGTACAAATATTAGACTTAATTGAAAATCTGGCAAGGTAAAACCGTCCCCTTGATATGGCCCTCGCTTTCTCTCTCTCTTTCTCTCCCTCTCTCTCAATTACATTTATCTGTAAACACGGCGTAAAGTGTATATACGATGTAAATACAAGTGTTTTATCATACTTTTTTAAGGAAAATAAAAAATCAGAGACAACATGGCCGGCTTTGTTTTTCAATCCATCGCTCAATTCCGCAACAACTGTCGTTAACAATGTTTTCTAGAAACTACTTTTTTTTTTTAGGTTGCTTAACAACTCGTAAATGAAACTTTTCAATTCTGTTCAAGACTAGATTGTGAAAAAAAGAACCAAGTTGCATAACTTTGAGGAAAATACTACAAAAAAATGTCTGTGTTTGTCAGGTACGGAGAAGTTCTAAGGACCTCTAACAAAGCACTTCAGAGACAGGGATTTCATAGTTACTATTTCATAAAAGTTACTTTTAGGTTGTCTAGGTACTAGCTGACTTCTAATCTACAGTTCGTAGGTAGAGGTGGAAATACAAACCTTAAGCCCAGCGTAACAGGGTAAATGACATTCCAAGTAAATGTAGGCAAAATCAAACAGTTCGTGATAACGAACGGTAAGTAAGGACAAATCCGGCTCAATAGTAACCGAAACTCTAATAAAAGTAAACTCTTTGAAACTCCAAAACTCTAAAAACTCCATCAAAAGAATCAGCTTATTATGCTCGAATCACTAATACGTGTTTTTTTTTCAGAGGTAATCGTATCGACCCAGTAGTCCTAGAATATCGAGAGTGGGTTCATTCGAAGGGAAACTAAAAGTTCTAGTGCCCTTAGTGATGAAAAAGATTGGAGGACAACCTAGCCCCCTCCCCGCCCATTTTTTCTGAAAGTCGTCCGGTCAAAGTTTTGAGACAGGAAAGGCAATTGGAGACCATGGAATCAAATGGGGAGGAAGAACGCTCCTGGACTTAGATTATGCTGATGATTTAAGCATATTAGATGAAAGTGTGAGCAAAATGAATGAATTTTTAGAGGTTTTACGATTTCAGGGTGCTAAAATAGGCTTGAAAATTAATGTTAAGAAGACTAAGTCACTAAGGCTAGGAATAAGTGAAGATGAACAGGTGACCTTAGGTAACGAAAAGATTGATCAGGTTGGGAGCTTCAGTTACCTTGGTAGTATTATTAGTAAAGATGGTGGGAGTAGTGAAGATGTTAAAAGTAGAATAGCTAAAGCTCAGGGTGTTTTTTCACAGTTAAAAAAAGTTTGGAAGAATAGAAAGATAAGCCTACAAACCAAGATTAGAATATTGGAAGCTACAGTGATGACAGTGGTCAAATATAGCTCTGAAGCATGGACACTCCGAAAAGCAGATGAAAATTTACTAGATGTTTTCCAGAGAAATTGCCTACGGATTGTTCTGGGTACCCGGCTGACTGACCGTATTTCAAACAGTAGGTTGTACGAAAAGTGTGGTTTAATCCCGCTTTCTGGGGCTATAATGAAAGAAAGGTTGAGATGGCTAGGCCACGTTCTACGGATGAAGGATGACAGATTACCGAAGATTGTCCTTTTTGGCCAACCGTCTGGGGCTACACGGAAAGCAGGTCGTCCTTGTCTGGGTTGGGAGGATGTCATAAATAAGGATTTAAAGGAAATGGGAACTTCCTGGGAGGGTGTAAAGAGGGAGGCTTTAAATAGATTAGGTTGGAGGAGGAGCGTGCGTAGCTGTGTTGGCCTCAGGCGGCTTGGTGCTGCAGTGAGTTATTAGTAGTAGTAGTAGTAGTAGTTGAAAGGCCCAATAAATATACATTTGAATATAACATGAACACCCCCCCACAGCCCCAGGGGAAAGGTCTCTATATGATATTTTTTTTCAATTTCTACAAATAGTATTTGTTATTGTGAAGTATGTATATATTTTTGGGTGGGGGAAGGGGCAAAGTTTTTGCTTAGGGTTTTCTACGGGGGAATTTTCAATGGGTAGGGAAGTTTCCATGGGTGAACTTGTCAGGGGAAATAATACACTGGTGGAATTTGATAGAATTCCTATACAAAATTATTGTTAAATGTCTTGCTTTCTCTTTTCCGTGTGGATTTTACGCGTGGAGTTGTTAAGGGTAATTTTACGGGGTAAATTTTCACTGGGATTGAATTGTCTAGAGAATATTTCCATGGGAAGGAGGATTTCTCCATGGAGGTGGGGCCAGGTTTTTTGGTATTACTTAAAAAGATCAAAAATTAAATTTAAAAAAAGGTTCTTTTCAACTGAAAGTAAGTAGCAACATTAAATTTTCAAAAATAATAGAAATTACTACGTGTATGAAGGGGATTTTACCCTCCTCAAAACCTTACTTTTCACGCTAAAGTTTGAATTGTGTCCGGATTCTTTAAGAACGAATCCCGAAACACAAGGGCCCTTTAATTAGAATAATAGGAAGTTTTCTTTAAAGAGATAAACAACTTTAGCGAAAACACCAAGATGTTGAGGAATGGGCAATCCCCTTCATACACGTAACAATTTTATTTCGTTTTAATTTTTAATGTTGCTCTTTACTTTCAGTTGAAAAAACTTGTTTTTCAAAACTCAAATTTTTTCTTTCATTCTATTGGCATAAAATTTCATTAAACAACCAAGAGAGATAAAACTCTACAAAAAGAAAATTCCAAACGAGACGACGGCCAGTAGAATTGAAAGACTAAAACAACGCGGATATTTCGCCTGTATCCAAACAAGGCGTCTTCAGCAAAAGATAGAACGGCAAAGTTGCTCTTTGATTCTCATTGATGTAACTCAAATAGCTGCTTTTCCCTACGTGGATAAATAGCGAAAATTGTATTTTTTATTATTGGTGGTGGTTTTTATTTGTTTTTAGATTACTTTTCTTTTAATTTTTTATCTTTTGCTGAAGACGCCTTGTTTGGATATAGGCAAAATATCCGCATTGTTTTAGTCTTTCAATTCTACTGGCCGCCGTCTCGTTTGAAGTTTTCTTTTTGTAGAGTTTTATCTCTCTTGGTTGTTTATTGTCATGTCTGGCCAGTTCGGCTTAAGAACTTTCATAAAAATTTCACACAGAAGAGCCAATTCACCTGTCAGGTTAAAAAAAAAAAAAGCCGGGATTGTGGCTTTCCAAAAACACAAGAGAGCCAATTTGGTTTTAAAAAGGGAAGGTTATTGGGCTTCCTCTCTGATGTACTCTTAAAGAAGAATGTGCTTGGCTATCAACGTTCTAAATTTTTTCTGCAAAAAGGGGTCAGTCACGTAGGAAGGGGAGTAAAGAACAGCCCGGGTTCATTCTAGCAGGGGTGACAAGAAAACTGAACTAAAAATGTTTTCTTTTCTTCTGTTTTTTTTTTCATTTTGCTTGTCAGTTCTTTATCTTCCCGAAAGGTTGCTTTCAAAACAGTTTTCATTACCATCTTCTTTCCGTTTCAACGGGGATCGCCGTGGTAGTAGCTTGAATTACCAATTTCTTCTTAACACACACCCTTTAATAACTGATTATCCCTTTGTCACATATAATAATCACAATTATTGTAACACTGTTGTAATAATAATGTTAATAGGACTAATATGTTCAAAAAAATACTTTTTTTGCACTCTGTTACGCATTAAGTTATTTACATTAAAACATTTCCACACAAATTCTTTAAAACGTACATTTTACTTTTCCTTTCAATTTTGTGTTTGAATTTAATAGAAACACTTTAAACGATTTATTTTAATTGCATGTTTAACAGTTAGGAAGAAAAGCCAAAAAGGCTGCTGGTAGCAATTTCTCCTGGGGTGTCAGGAGACTTTTCTATGTCATTGACAATGGTGTTAAAACAATTAGAAATGGCCGAGGGCAGGTCCGTATCCCGAGGGAAGCTCAGGGAGTCTGAAACTCCCGAAATGCTTGTCTGACTCGTAAAAACGTAACAAAAATGAATATAAACAAATTTTTGACGTGTTTCCTAATATTTTGTTGTACTCCCCCCAAAAAATCCTTTGTAGCCCCCACCTAAAACCAAAAAAATCCTGGATATGTCACTGGCCGAGTGTATTAAGTTGGAACTTCCAGGGACTTTTTACGGAAATATGGAACTAAATCAAAAGACAGTATATACAGGAGCAGTTTTAGGCCTCATAATCTTGGTGGGGGCAAGGTATAACATAGGGTATAGAAGTATAAAATAAAAGGAACTTAATATCAAGTGTTAGAAAAATTAGGGAGGCAGCTACTCCCCACCCACGTCTAGAACCACCACTGACTGTATACATTCAGGTATTCATACGGCGTATTGTAATGTCAACCAATTGAAAATTACTGAGACTTCCGGAAATATATATAATTACATATTAAGCATTCAGCCTATTTTAATTAGTTCTCTTCAGTACTCTTGATTAGTATGGTGTCTCCTTTCTTTTTATGTTGATCTTATGGCAAATAAAAACTCATTGCTCTAAATAAAATAATTTTAAATAAAGCGTGAGTAAAATGTTAATCATACTCCTGTTTATGATAATTGCTGTTAAATTTTAGTTTGACTTGATTATTCATTGTAATTTTTGTACGTTTCAGGTCTCGTTTATTCATTGATTGGGATTTCTGTTTGCTTCTAGTTTGGATCATTATTTTACCTTTATTCCTGCCCGTCTTTGGTTAAAAGTAGCTCTTGACCATTCTTACAAAATTACTTTTTCAATTTTTTTTTAATTAAGAAAAGAGACTTTCAATCACATGCGCTTTAGGGATGATATCACCCAATATCTTAAATTCCTTTTTTCAATTTCAGTTTTTTAGTACCCTTTCAATTTCTTCAATTATTGTTTAGCTTCTTAATATCGTTTCAAATTTTTAGATATTATTTTGCGTACAATATTCATATTTTGCCGTAATATTTTGGTTTTGGCTCCTTGGTGTTTTTTTTTTTTTCTCGGAGGATTCTATTTCCTTTTCTGTTTTGTCTTAGGTCCAAGTTTTTTTTTTTTTTTTTTTTTTTTTTTTTTTTTTTTTTTTTTTTTTTTTTTTTTTTTTTTTTTTTTTTAGCCTCTACGAAAGCAATGTTTGAATATTTCAAGCAAAATTTTACGTATAACAGAATTAATTTGCTGTAAAAAAAGTAAATTTTTTTTTTAATGTTTTTCCGCGAGGCAAACAAATAAAAAATATGAATATTGTTTAAAATAAATTACAACGTTTTTTTGAATTCTCATTTCCTAATCCTCATGTAATCTAATATATTTCATATTTGTATCAGTATGTTACACATCTCAACATAAATTAAAACAAGACAAAGCTATTTGGCAGAGGCAGCCTACTTTTTATAAATAGAAAATGTGTTTGGTTTATTAAAAGCCATTTGTTTCACACACGATGTGTAAATTGACGCTATGTGGGAACCATGCTTTAGTAATAGATGATGAGTTCTTAACGCATCAGTTATGATCCATCAATGACAGGTGTGGACTGTAATTTTTAATCAAAACAAAATTGAAAGCCCTTTCATTATGTTCTGCAGAAAAAGTTTACACCTTATTAGTAATACATAGTTTAATTAATCACGCAGTGTTAATTTACTATTTATTAGAATGGAAAATATATTTTATTTTATTAGAATGAAAATTCAGAATTGACAGGGACTGGTAGGCAATACTGAAACATTGAAACATTGTAATCTGACTGAATCTAGTTTTAGAGACTTTGTAGAGAGTTTTAGCTTGAATTTTATTTACATAATAAACAAAAATATAAATTATTACAGATACAAATCACTACGATAGGGAAAAATTTTTGTTTCTAAAGTTATCCAAAATTAAAAAAAAAAACATAAATATTCTTACAAGCATCCTAGACTGATTAAAATGATAATAATGATAATAAAAAGAAAAGACAATGACTTGCGAGGTAAATATTTATACAGGATTGATTTGCTGCTTCCTGACATTCTTCAAAGTAAAAACCCAACACCTATACCTAGAAGTGATGTGTACAAGGCCGTATCCTGGAGGTAGGTTAGGAGGTCTCAACGATCCCCCCAAAATGTTTTCCCGACTCTTAATAACATAATAAATGAATATAAACGAATTTTTTATGCGTTTTTAGAAGTTTTTGTAAGCCTCCCCCAAAAAACTCCTTTTGTAACCCCCTCCCCCCAAAAAAACAAAGTCCTGGATACAACCTTGGGTGTGCAGGTAGACTAATGCTTGGAAAAAAGGGAAAGTTCATGCGATTAAGTTCCTTTGTGACTAGATTAGGTATTATTCACACCGTATTTTGTTGTTTTGTTATTTTTTAGTTTGTAGCTTGTTTGTGATTTCCTTATTTTGTATACATTTTTTGCGTATATTATCCTACCGCTGAGCTCTTAGAATACATTGGTCCGGTATATGGGGTATGAGGCAGGTTAAAATCATAGTGTCGCAGGGCTGGTTAGGTAAGTTTAAATTCACTGAAAATTTGACGTTAAACATAATAAATAAAAAGAAAAATACGCACTTTCACGCAAATGGTGATATAATTGCTAATTATGCAAGGGACAAGGACCCTTGGGCAGGGATCATGGTGCTAGAATATTTTTGTGCTTCCACACAAAAATAAATGAACCGCTTGAATTGAAAGTTTAATTGAGCCAGTAATTTAAATTGAAAGTTTGAACTTCATGAACTCGAAAGACAGTAATCATGGGCGATAAATTATTATACATAAAATGCAAAAAATAATTAATTTAATGGTCACAAAATAGACTGATGTAAAAAGAACTAGAAGTATAAGGAGTATTTAGTTTTTTAAAGTTGTTTAGAAAAAGACTATAAAAAATGCTGTTTTATCTTACGAAAGTGCAAATGACACTATTAATTTTGACGGTGTGAGGGGCGGCCACAATAACATTAGTTTCGGTTATTTATGTTCAACTTAAGCTGTGCTTCATTGTATCGGGAGGTAGATGGGATTGGGTATTTGGGATGGCCCAATGGCCTCACTTTGGGCCCTGCATTTTAACAATTAAATAACTTTTAACTTGAATATAAGCTGTGCTTAATTAAAAACCCTAAGATTTTTAAATTCAGACGCTGAATATCAATGATTTGATTAATTGGCAATAGTATTGCTAGCTCAAGGGTCGCCTCATGTTCTTAACTGCCAACCCTAATGTCACAGGCTGGAACGCATATGGATTCAAACGACAGGAAATTTCAGAATAAACGAAAATGTCTGTTATTGATAATAAGGATGGAATCAAGAAGATGCCTTCGATCTTCGACCCGCAGGTTTCTATTTCGATATCAAAAGATATCAAATAACAACTCAATAAATTCATAGACATGTGGTACCAATAGCTCATTTTGAAGAAGGGTTCAAAACAAAGACGAAAGAACAACAAACTTGGACTTTTATTCGACCTATATAGACAAATAAGGAATTAAATTAAATTTGAAACATGACCAACTCCAGTGCAAGCTACATTAGTGCAAGCTTGCACTACACCTTTAGTGCAAGAAAATTAGCCCAAGCTAGATTTTAAGAAGATAAAAAACAAATAAATATTTGCCATTTTTTGACAGAGTTCTTGTAGGCTACTTTCAACATAAAAAAATTTTATTTAAGAAAAGAAAAACAGAATAATTCTTGAAGTTGATGAAAAAGAGTTAAGTTTCGAATTTGGACATGATTGGTCAATTCAGCTTCAGATCTTTTATCACACATAACATAGCATTTTCAGAAGCCATACTGCCACCCAGTGGCGCATAGTCCTTGAACATATTTCAGGACCATACTCAAATTCAATGGTTATTTGGTTGTACTAGCAATTTTATTATATTGAATAGTTATGCACCAATAATTGGGGTGAGGTCATCGGGTCCTTTTTGGGGCTGAGGTAGCTTTCAGTCTCAAAAAGTACATTTTAGGCTTATTTTCAAACTTTCAGTGAGATATCTTTCGGATCAACGTCAAGGGAGGGGATTATACTGCCTAAACTTATTAAAAGCAATATACTTGGAATAGGCGTGTGTTGAAACACGGTCAAATGCTGAAATATTCTGACCCCCTCTTATTGCACAAGCGTAATCAAACAGTTCGTGGTAACGAACTGTAGTAAGGAGCGACACGGCTCAATAGTAAACAAAAGTCTAAAAAACGGAATTTTGATGCTAAAAGATACATGAAAAGAATCAAATTTTCATGTTGATTCTAAATATATAAGTTTCATCAAACTTAGTCTTTGTCATCAAAAGTTACGAGCCTGAGAAAATTTGCCTTATTTTGGAAAATAGGGGAAAACATCCCTTAAAAGTCATAGAATCTTAACGGAAATCACACCATCGCATTTGGTGCATCAGAAAACTCTATAGCAAAAATTCCAAGCTCATATCTACAAAAATGTGGAATTTCGTATTTTTTACCAGAAGACAAATCACGGGTGCGTGTTTATTTGTTTGATTGTTTTTTTTTTCCCAGGGGTCATATCGACCAAGTGGTCCTAGAATGTTGCAAGAGGGCTCATCCTAACGGAAATGAAAAGTTCTAGTGCCCTTTTTAAGTGACCAAAAAAATTGGAGGGCACCTAGGCGCCCTCCCACGCTCATTTTTTTCCCAAAGTCAATGGATCAAAATTTTGAGATGGCCATTTGGTTCCGTGTAGTCGAAAACCATAATAACTATGTCTTCGGGAATGACTTACTCCCCCACAATCCCTGGGGGAGGGGCTGCAAGTTACAAACTTTGACCAGTGTTTACATATAGTAATGGTTATTGGGAAGTGTACAGACGTTTCAGGGAGATTTTTTGGTTTGGGGATGGGGTTGAGGGGAGGGGCTATGTGGTAGGATCTTTCCTTGGAGGAATATGTCATGGGGGAAGAAAAATTCAATGAAAAGGGCGCAGGATTTCTTAGCATTACTATAAAAAAAAAAACAATGAAAAAATAAACATGAAAACGTTTTTTCAATTGAAAGTAAGGAGTAGCATTGAAACTTAAAACGAACAGAGATTATTACGCATATGAGGGGTTCTAAAAATACTTTAGCATAAAGAGCGAGGTATTTAGGGAGAGATAAATACCTCGCTCTTTATGCTTGAGTATTTTTAGTAGTTTCAACTATTTATTCTACGGCCTTTCTGATTCAGGATTCATTCTTAAAGAATTGGGACAAAACTTACGATTCAGTGTAAAGATCGAGGTATTAACGAGGGTACAAACCCCCTCGTATACACAATAAAAATATAAGAATATAAATTTTTGTTACGTAAGTTAATTCTTAAGTTCCGTATATTTTTTACTAATAAAAACGTTCGTTAAAAATTAAAATTTCTAGTTGCCTTTTTAAGTAACCGAAAAATTGGAGGGCGACTAGGCCTCCTTCCCCACCCCTTATTTCTCAAAATCGTCTGATCAAAACTAAGAGAAAGCCATTTAGCCAAAAAAAGAATTAGTATACAAATTTCATTTTAATAATTTATGTGCGGAGAGCCAAAATCAAACATGCATTAATTCAAAAACGTTCAGAAATTAAAAAAAAAAACTAGTTTTTTTAACTGAAAGTAAGGAGCAACATTAAAACTTAAAACGAACAGAAATTACTCCGTATATGAAATGGGTTGTCCCCTCCGCAATCCCTCGCTCTTTACGCTAAAGTTTGACTCTTTGCCACAATTCTACTTTTTAAAACAATTAAAAGCTTTAGCCTAAAGAGCGAGGGATTGCGGAGGGGACAACCCATTTCATATACGGAGTAATTTCTGTTCGTTTTAAGTTTTAATGTCGCTCCTTACTTTCAGGTAAAAAAAAGAGTTTTTTTATTTAATTTTTAACAGAAGCAGTGCTTTTCGAAAATTGAAGTATTAAATTAGAAAAATTGAGCTTTAGCGTAAAGAGCTGGACATTGGTTTTTAGAGGTTGCACTTCCTTTAATATTAAGAATAATTGTATTTAATAGTGTAAAGTAAATGCACTTAAATGAGCCTTTTTGTTCTCGAGGCTTTTTATGGAATTTTAGGGTATAGAATGGAAGGATGAGGTGGACGACAATCCCACGTATTTAAGATAATTACGGAAAATTAAACTAAAAAAAACTGTTTTGTCTCAGTGAAAGTTAAAAGCAACATAGACCTTAAAACGAACAGATGATGTGCTATCCATGAAAGATGGATGTCAGTGCCCTCTGCTCCCCATTCGTTACGTTAAGGTACGCATTACTTGCCTCAACATATCAATAATGAGATTGATAGGTTGATTCTGAAATACGAAGATTGTGATAAAGAGTTTAACTTTCCCATTTCAACGCTTGAAGACTGAAAGATCTCATTTAGTTTAATGTGCTGCAGACAATAGCATGTTTAGTTAATGCTATTTAAAGGAGATCAAAAATTGGAGATTAAAAATTATTTAAAGGAAAGTCAAAAATTGCAGTTACGGTGTTGCATTCTAAAAAAAAATTCAGGAAAGTCTTATAAAAGATAGCTATGTAATTTATGAGATTAAGTGTCAAATTCACTGTTTACTTTCAGCTGGAAAAATAAAAGTTTTTCATGAAGTTCAATTAATATCATTTTTCACATCATAACAGGGAATCTCCTTCCCTCCCCCTGCGTATAAAATTTTCCATGAAAACTTTCCTAGCTACAGAGAATTCCTCCCGTGGAAAATCCCCTATCCCGACGAAAATTCCTCCCCCAAAAATTTCCGCATGTTTTCCAATAAAGTAAGCTTAATGCCAACAATGGACAAATTGCGTAGCTTACAACGCTTTCCCCAGGCACTAGGGGGTGTCGTATCATCCACAAATACATAGTAGCTGGACATATCGACTATTCTAAATCAAACAGATATATCAAAGTAATGATCAGACGTCTTTGGGGGAAAATAGGCATTTGAGGGGGGGGATAGATCCCCTCCAATCTTTTTGGTCACTGAAAAATGGGACTAGAACTAATCTTCTACGACCATTGGTTTGAAACGATCATGTCTGGAGAAAATAACACACATTCGTGATATTTCTTGTGGCAAAAAATGTGAAGTACCATACTTTTGTAAATAGAAGCTTGAAATCTCTACTGTAGTGTCCTTTAAGATGCTGAATCGAATGGTGTGATTTTCATTGAGATCACATGACGTGTTGGTGTGTCTTCTCCCTTTTCCGCAAACGAGGCAAATTTTCTCAGGCTCGTAGTTTCTGATAGCTAACACTAAACTTAATAAATTTGTATATATTTGGATTCAGCAAAAAAAGGCAAGTCTTTTGATGCATCTACTGTTATTAAAATTCTGCTTTACAAATCTTAGGTTACTATTGGGCCGAGTCACTCCTTACTTATAATTTGTTACCACAAACTGCTTGGTAAAAAAAAAGCTAGGGAGAACCTTGTTATTTTTATTCCATAATCTAGGGGACAATTTTTTTTCCTTTTTGGAGGTAGACCAGCGAACGAGGGACAAGCCAGGAACGGGCTGAGAAACGGCTAACACTCAAAATGCCCATCATCACAATGCCCACGACTCAAGATGCCCACGAAAAATGCCAACAACTCAAAATGCCCACGACTCTAAATACCCACGGCTCAAAATGCCCACGACTCAAAATGCCCACGATTGGACAATTTTAGGTTTCAGTCCTTAATTGGGGATGAGACGAGGGGTTGCTCACTCCCCAAACCCGTGTACATCGGGCGCCGGTGCTGGGAGGTGCTGGGAGGGTGCCATTTCATCCTACACAGGGTAAAATCCCAAACACCAATCCCAAAACTGTTATTTTTAGCCAAAGAATCGTTCTTACCTTCAGGATGCAAGTTAACTGGTGGACTTGTATCTCCTGATTTTGCTTTCCGTGTCGGCGCAATTTTATACGACATTGCTTCTTTACTTAAATGCAAACAATTCTAAACTGATCAAGAAACACAGAAAACAATTATTTTTCACCCACCCGGCATCTCCCGGCACCTTCCACTTTTGTCAGTTTTAGCCTGTCTAGGATGAAATGACACCCTCCCAGCACCATCCTGGTACCTGCCGGCACCTGGTGCTTACTCATTCCCGGCCCCCTCCCGGTACCTCTCATCACCCACTCGGCACCTTCCACTTTTGTTAGTTTTACCTTGTCTAGGATGAAACGGCACCCTCCCGGCACCTCCCGTCACCCACCCAGCACCTTCCACTTTTGTCAGTTTTACCCTGTCTAGGATGAAATGGCACCTCCCAGCACCGGCACCCGGTGTACATTCACTCCCGGTACCCTCCAGGCACCTCCCGGCACCTTCCACTTTTGTCAGTTTTTACCCTGTCTAAGATGAAATGGCACCCCCGGCCCCCACACGGCATCTCCCCCTTGTGTCAGTTTTTACCCTGTCTAGGATGAAATGGCACCCTCTCAGCACCTCCCGGCACCGGGTACACCCTGTGTACACGAGTTTGGGGAGTGAGCAACCCTCGTTTCATCCCCAATTAAGGACTGAAACCAAAAATGTATCCAATCGTGGGCATTTGAGCCGTGGGCATTTGAGCCGTGGGCATTTTGAGTTGTTGGTATTTTGAGTCGTGGGCATTCTGAGCGTGGGCATTGTGAGCGTGGGCAAAAAGATTATTTTATCTTTGGTGATTTTAAGAACCACCCTGAGAAACGGCCCAAGACGGGCGGAAAACAGATAATAGGACTGTAGCAGGTTTACCACTCTCTCATGATGATCAAGGCTTTAATCATCCAATTTTTATCAAACCATTTTTTTAAGGCAGGCACATTTTGGACATTTTCTTTGAAATTAAATGGTTTTAACACGAACGAGTAGAATTTCATGTGTTTTGACACTGCAATGTTTTTCAGACCGCACCATTAAATTACTAATGAGGCAGTTTTGTACTTGGCACCATCCCATGATACCAATTAATCAAATTAAAGTAGTTATAACTAGCCATAAAAGCCTAGCCGTTTTTGGCCTAAAGTAAAAGGGCTTAAAATCTCTTAAATTCAAGTATATGCTGGTCTTTTATAACTAGTAGCCGTATGCAATCATATAAATGTAACTTCCTCCTTGTCAGTATTTTTTTCATTAGAATACGATTTGGGCGACAGACTTGCAGCCTGTCCTTAAAAAAGACATAATGGTCAAAATGTCATTTGACGCCATATGTGTCGTGAACAAGGTTGCCATCTATGTAGCATGCAGTTTTGGGCGATTGTAGCACTTTAAGGACTGACCCTGGTGGCAAACATGGCGTCAGTGTCTCCAGAGAAATTTTAGTACCTTCAATCATAGTGGAAATTTTCTAGACCTGGGAAAAATATTTAAAAACAACATTTTTCTGCTGGAAATAAACAGCGTGGTTGAGTCTTAAACGAACAAAAATTATAGCTTAAAGGGTTATGTAACATCGATAAACCATTGCAAATAAACCAACTATTGATTTTTCCCTGCTTTTAGCATGTTCTTGTGTTCCTCCCCCCCCCCAAAAAAAAAAACAAACTGAGGACACAATCCAGACTACATTTTTGGGTATCATATGGTACTTTATGATGGTGTTATCAAGTCGATTTTATAAAAAGTGACTATATATAAAAATTTATTTCTAAATGAGCCCTTAACTAGCTCTTTATAATGTTGCAATAGCTTTCTAATTCTGATCGTTAATAGATGATTAACAAATAATATCTAGAGATCTCTGAAGGGGGGGTATATAAGCAAGGTGATTTTAAACCTCAGAATTAGGGTTTTCAGCCATGGAGACAACCTGGCAATTTTTTCTCAATAGGCAGTTTTTTTTTCCACTAGGCCGGGATCTGTGAGGGGGGGGCGTGGTTCATACAGCTATTGCTGTAACCACGATGATGCACTCGTTTTAATGTGAATTAATTTGTTTTTCCTAATTAATTATAATTACTAATACTCTATTAATTATTGTTTGTTTATTGGGATAAACAATGTTTCACTTTTTAAGACCTTGGTCTTGCCAAAAACTTTTTTTTGGGACTACATATTGTTCGAATTGTTTTAATAATAATAAAAAATCACGGACTTAGAGTTTTGTCTCACAAGAAGCCCAAGAAACTATGGCTCATAAAATTTTATTTATAAATAACTAACAACCCTTCAGTCTAAATTAAGTTTCTTTCTTGAAAATCAAGAACGGAAAAAATAACTTTTTTTTTTCTTTCAACACCACTAACCGACCAGAGAGGATGGCTATAGAATTTCTAACCAAAGAGAGACACGTTTTTGTTTGCAATGCTACATAAATTCAGTAAAGCTGCGGAAACTAACAAAGAATAAAACTCTTCCACCATTCACTAATCACTTCCAAAAAACTTCGAGCGTAAACATTTGCTTCCACATAAAAAAAAAAAAAAAATCTTTCTTCATCTCTTTTCAGCAAACCACTCGCTCGAAACAGATATTAATTCCCGTAACTCATGGAAATAATCCGGATACATAATATATATGTCGACACAAGAACTCATTCAGAGGGTGGGGATCGCAGGAACTGGGTGAGATCCTCCCAAATTTTAAAGAACAAAGGTTTAATTTTGATCTTTAAGAAACCACTATATTTTATTAAGGGATCACAATTCATAAAGAGCTTAAAGAAAGAGAATTATTCAAAATGCCAGTTAAGGCAAAACCCGGTTATGGACGAAGCATTATACAACCTGCACGTCAGGCTGGAATGCACCCTTAATTCTTGCCTTTTTAGAAAGGCTCATCTGAAGTAAGATACCCTACACTAATTATAGCCATATAGGCATATATCGACAGCGCTTAATATAAGTAAGTTATCAAATTTGAAAAAAAAAACATTTTTAAAACGAAAATAATGATGAAGAATCATTTTGGCGTATTAGCTCTAAATAATAAATGAATGTTCTTTAATACCCATCTATAAACAAAAAAAAAGAAGAAAACGATGGTGTACAATAAAAGAAAGGAAAACAAAACAAACCTGTCATAAAGATATACACAAATTATTAATAATACCAAATCTAAAATAGTGTGCCTTTCCACGGGTGAAAAGAGGATAGATTACTCAGTTTCTGAAACTGTTCATCCCCGGCCTGAACTGGTTCCACCACACCAAAACGGTTAATGATTTACCTATTCTTAAACCACAGAGGGACCGGAAGCTAAAACTTCGCGTACTTAAAATAACACTTTCGCAACAATTGCCTATCAGATTCAGTAAAAATGTCCCAAAATGGGGTCAAGTATAGAATATTCTGTAGAGCTACACTATTATATATTCGAGAAAGGGCTTTCCGATCCAGATTAAGTTGCGTTGTTTCCACACTAGCATGAGCAATTCTAAGCTTGGTTCCGCTTCCAAAGCAAAAGCTTTCGTGTATTCTTAATCGACCTAGACCTAAGATATTGGACCTAAATATGTTAGTACAGTGGTGGGTGCCACCTCACTATCACCTAGACGGACACTATCGGGCACATAACTACCGTTTAAATTAAAGAAGAGGACTTGGCAGCATTCATACTTAGTCCTATTTGTAGATATCTATCAGATAGGTTATCAAAACTGTGTTGAAGACTGGCTATTGACCAGCACGGATTTAACAGATCGTCCGCATAACAAAGCTCTGATGTATCCATCCCTTTGGAGATGCAACTAATAGGTAGGCCAATCTGCGCAGGAAGAGACGCGTTGCTGTACATAATCGGGTATGTGATGGCTCCTTGCTTTATTCCGAAGAATACAGGGAGCTCGCTATCCGAAAGTATATTTCCCAACTTCAAACGAACTTTTAGATGCCTGTACATATAATATAATGGGAGAATTACAGCGAATAATGTTGTATATTCGCAAGTTTTACGTAATTACAAACATATATATATATATATATATATATATATATATATATATATATATATATATATATATATATATATATATATATATATCGGTATATTCACAGGTGGGACACAGGGACACAACTACAATGGCGCGTAACGACTTGAGCGTGCGGGGGGCTTGGGGAGGGGCACAAAGTACCCTCACCAACAGCTAGTAGATAATAATGCATATACGCATAAAAACGCGTATTGTATACGTATGCGCTAAATTGTACGAGCATAACAGTCAAGTTTACTAGTCCCACTATTGTACTTTGGGCTCTGTTCGCTTTGGGCTTCAACGTTGTTCCTTACTTTTATGTGAATTAACAATTTGTTCTTTTTAATTGTCTTAATTGAATTAAAGAGATAAAAAAATAAAATGATTTAGAAGATTACGAAACAAAGAAATTCCCAAGAAACCAAGCTCAACATTATTATGCATAATTTCATCGTCAATTCCTGGAAAATATCACTTTGGAGATACAAAATTAGATTTTGAAAGTGACAAGTCATTCCTATGTTTCCGTAATATAAGACTTATAGTCAAATTTACTAAATTTTTGGAAAAACTTACGGGGGAAAAGGAATTTTTCCCTTAATTAAACATAATCTCTTACTCCGACTTGATTGTCTGAAACAATCAGCAAGTGTTTTAAGTGCAATTGTAGCTATAGAAATTAAAGGTTCGACTGAAAATTCAAGCAGATTTTTTTCCTTGTCATCTTTAGGCTTGATTGAAAGACGGAATAGGTTTTCTAAAGGAAGCGGGAGCTTAAACACTTTTCCCTATTGCGTTTATTTAAAGCAAGTGCAGCTTCAAGATGAAGCCTTATATATTCTTGTCAAATAAGCTGATTTTCGTAATGAACTTCGTTCATTAACCCAGCCTTTGTCATATGGCACATGCAAATATAAAAACAAAAAAGGAGGGGAATTGCAACAAAACCAAATACATTTTCCATAAAAATGGTGAGAGTACCAGGGACATCAATTAAAAACTTTTTCAACCCATGGATCCATTTTAACTCTATAAATACCTGGAAATTATTCGATGTTCAAGGAATTTTCTTCTGGTTGTTTCAAAGTTGTGAAGTTTTTATGAATGAATCTCATCTTCACCAGTATTGTCATTTTGAAGCATGAAAATTAGTTAGCAAAACTAATTAGTTAAACTCGTCAATGCCTTTTCACAGTGAAACTTCAGTCATCAGCTAAACAGCAGCTACATGTTTTATCGTGGGCAGTGCATTAGCGCTGCCTAAGTGAGGAGTGGTATGGCTTCAACTATTTTTTTCAATTATATTTTTTATTCAAATGTTTGTAATATCTCAGGAATAGTTAACGGAATAAAGTTGAAACTTGGAGATAATCTTGTAGGGAGTATCCAACTAAATCAGAAGACTAAATATACATCCACGATGTCAAAAGAGCGTATCTGCAATATCTCAGGAACAGTCAAAGGTATGAAGTTGAAACATTCAAGGAATGTCGAGGGAGATGTTGAAATCAATTAAAAAAAAAAAACAAAAAAAATTGAATAAAAAGAGAAACCATACACATCCATGTTGCAAAAAACGCGTATCTGCGATAGTTCAGGAACAGCTAAAAGATTAAAGTTAAACTCCCAGGCATATTGAGGGGTGTGCTAAAATAAATCAGGGGACCCTATGTGTATCCAGGTTGTCAAAAGGCTTTATTTGTAATATCTAGGAAACGACTGTGAAATCAAAACTGATAAGGAATGAAATTTTTTTTTCATTCCTTAAACGACTGAGTCGGAATCAAAATTCATTTTAAAAAATGAGTCGGTAAAATCGTGGCGCGAAGAATTCAAGATTTTTCCTACACCAAAAATTTTTTTTCGTTTAAGTAAAGACCACGAAAATACTGACATGTTAACAGAAATTTCGAACTTGGTCGGTAAACGCAGCAGTTTTACTGACTCCTGGCGGGATTAAAAAAAAAGTACCACAGTATTCCATTTGGTTAAATAAAGTGCATGAAACTAGTGACCCTATCATATACCAAAAGCTCAATCTTGGTCGGGAAAAGTAGCGGTTTTACGGACTCGTGCAGTAGTTTTACGTATCTTATTAAAAACGGACATTATATTAATTATTGATAGGAAATAGTCGGTAGAAATTGCCAGCCAGTCGATGCTATCGTATGTGATATAGCAGATACTCCCTTTTGGCAACTTGGATGCTCACTGTTTCTTTTAATTCAATTCAACGTCTCCCTTGATATACCTCGAATGTTTCAATTTAATACCCTTGACTGTTCCTGAGATATAGGAGATACACTCTTTTGACATCATGGATGTACATTTCGTCTCCTGATTTAGTTGAATACCCCCTTCAACATTCTCTCCGAGTTTCAACTTAATGCCCTTAACTGTTCCTGAGATATTGCGTAGATTTTGATAAAAAATAATTTCAAGAAATATTTAAAGCCATATCGTTTCTCACTTAGCAGCGCTAATGCGCTGCCTACGATAAAACATGTAGCTGCTGTTTAGCTATTGGTTTAAAGTAACAAAGACAGTGAACATGAAATCTGACTGCTTTATTGCGTACACAGCCATATATTTCTCAAATAACTAGGAAAAATATAAAAAAATCAATTTTTATTAGAATACATTTATGTGCAGTTATGAAGTTTTAGGTAGTTGCAGGCGGCAAATTAAAAAAAAAAGTCAAGAACCATATGGATGAAAAGTCCAGAAAAGGTGAGTTAAAAAGACTTGGAGGCTAAGAAGCCTAAAAAAAAGTACATTTTCCCTTTGAAGGTGTGATTGTCTTTGGAATCAATAAATTGTTAATGTGTGAAGTCTTACTGACAAAAAGCCTTGTCAAGTTCAAGTGATCAATTTTGCTTGTTTATTTTCACGCTTCAACTTGACAACGCTGATGAAGGTGGGACATTGTCCTAGAAACTTCACAACTTTGAAACAACCAAAAGAAAATTCTTAGAAAATCGAATAACTTTCATGTATGAATGGAACTATGATGGGTCCATGGGCTAAGCATGTTGTTAAATTGATGTCCTTGGTACCCTCACCATTGTTAGGGGAGATGTATTCAGTTTTGTTGAAATTCCCCAGCTTTTTGTTTTCATATTTGCAGCCACCATATGGTGACGATATGGGCTGCTCACTCAAGAACGTTGGTTACGTACATTATTGAAGTAACAGACGCCGCGGGAAACTCGGCAACAACAGAAAAAATGAGCAAAAAATTTTAAAAAGGAGAAAACAATCAACAGCTTCATGGTTGAATATTTTAGTATATATTTTCATCAGCACAATCCTCTCATGTTTCTTATTTGACACCCTAAAATACAGTTTTAAATAATTATTACATACATAAATTTATTTATATAGTATTAAATAAATAAAAAACAAATTTTTTAACTAAAAGTAAGGAGCGACGTTAAAACTTAAAACGAATAGAAATTGTTCTGTATAGGAAAAATTATTCTTAAAGATAAAGTTTGACTCATTGTCACAACTCTACTTTTTAAAACAATAAAACTTTAGCGTAAAGAGCGGGGCATTGAGCCAGCCCTTTCAAACACAAAATGATTTCTGTTCGTTTTAAGTTTTATTGTCGCATCTTACTTTCAGTTAAAAAAAACACGTTTTTTGTTTAATTTCTGAACGTTTTTGAATTGATGCTGGTTTTGAATTTGGCTCACCGCACATGAATAATTAAAACAAAATTTACATATTAATTTTACTTTTATTAGACTAATGATAACCTTATAATAACTAAATTTGATTTTTGTTTCAGATACTTAAGAAAAACTCTGAATTACAAAGGCTATTTAATTACGATAATGACCTATTTCAAAAGTTAAAAAAGAAACTTAAGCGTAAGAGCGAGTTACTGAGGAGAGGTAACCCATTTCATATACGTAATATTTTCTCTTCTTTTTAAGCTTTAATGCTGCTACTTTCTTTCAGTCGAAAAGCGTGTTTTTTTTATATAATTGCTGGTCATTTTTTAAATAATGTCCGGAAATCCAGCTTCCCCTTTATGGAAAATTCCCTTCCCCCACGACAAAATTTCTCTATGGAAAGATATTCCCACGTAACTTAAATTAGGCATTTTTTGCAGAACTCATTTTGTAAGGCATACTAACAAAACAGCCAAAGAGGTCGAAATTATTTTTATGAAATGAGAGTCACAAGTTGAGCAATTCTCAAATGACTGAAATAAATGAAAGAAAAGATCTTTAAAAGATATACGCAATAATTTATGTTTCTGTTGAAAAAAACTTGATTTTCTTTTATTTAATAACAACCATAAACCGCACACATACAATAGCTTTGATTTATTGTCACATAAAAATCATAGTTATGAAGGTGCTTAAGGTGGATTAGCCAGAAAATAACACAAATAAATTATTGCTTATATTATTTTGAAAATTTCGAGCTTTAGTGTAAAGAGCAAGGTATTGACGATGGAGTGAACTTCCTCATATACGTAATTAGATGTGTTCGCCCCTCGTCAATACCTCTGAATCACAAAGACCACTTAATTAGAATAGATAGCTTTCTTAAAATTACTAAAAATACTTTAGCGTAAACTGTGAGGTATTGACGAGGGGATGAGCCCCCTAATATACGTAATAATTTCTGTTCGTTATAATTTTTAATGTGACTCCTTAATTCCAGTTGAAAAAACTTGTTTTTTAAATTTAATTTCTGATCGTTTTTAAATAATGCTGGGATATTGAATCCAGCATTCGTATCTTCCCCCAATATTCATAGAAATCATCTTCCCCCGTTAGAAATTCCTCCATGCAAAGATCCTCCCACGTAGCCCATTCCTTCATCAGAGAAATACCCCCTGAAAACGCCTGTATACTTACCAATAACAAATACTATATGCAAACAATGGGCAAAGTTCATAACTTGCGGCCCTTCCCTAATGGAATCCGAGGGCTTAAATCGTCCTCAAATACATAGTTATTAGGTATTCCGACTACGGTGAACAAAACGGCTATCTCAATATTTCGATCCAGTGACTTTGAGAAAAAATGAGCGCGGGAGGGGGCCTAGTTGCCCTCCAATTTTTTTGATCACTTAAAAAGGGCACTAAAGGTTTAAATTTCTGTTCAAATGGGCCTTCTTGCAACATTTTAGGACCACTGGGTCGATACGATCGCCCCTGGAAAAAAAAGAAAGAAATAAACGCGCATCCGTGATCTTTCTTCTGGCAAAAAAAAACAATATTCCACATTTTTGCAGATAGGAGCTTGAAACCTCTTCTAAAGGTTTTCTGATTCACTGAACCTGACGGTGTGATTTTCATTAGTATTCTAGGACTTATAGGGGGTGTTTCCTTCTTTTTTCGAAAATAAGGAAAATTTTCTCAGGCTCGTAACTTTTGATGGGTAGGACTAAACTTGATGAAATTTATATACTTAAAATCATCATAAAAATCCAAATCTTTTGATTTATCTATTGGTATCAAAATTCCGTTTTTTAAAGTTTCGGTTACTATTGATCCGGGTCGTTCCTTACTTACAGTTCGTTACCAAACTGTTTGATATGTTACTATCGAAATAACATCCAGGAGGGGGGATAGGGGGTTCGCGCCCTCTCCCCCTCGAAATGTTTGTCCGATGTGTATGAAACGTAATAAAAATGAGCATAGAAAATATTTGATGTTTTTATCCCCCCCCCCCCGAAAAGAATTGTTTTGTAAAACCCCCTTGAAAAGAACCCTTGATATGGTCCTGATTAATATCGAGTGGTCTGTTCATGAATATGATAATAGTTTGCAAATTATATATCACCTTGTTTTTAGAGTCCCGAGTATATTTTTGATAGTTCCGTCAGCTGTCAGAGCTGAATTCAAGAGTGGTGGAATTTGGTCTTATACCGTCACGGAGCAGCAAATTGAGTGCTATCTGTGCCCTTAGATGATCAATATTGCATGTCGTGGGGTTTTCAATTGCATCAGACTCAAGGCCAGATAGATACTGAATAGATACACTGAGAAAAAGAAAGTTGTAATTTTTGCCCTTCTAATCTAGCAATAATAACAGCAAAATACTGATATCATTAAATTACCATTCAGCAATACTTCCAAATATAAGGTTTGATACCCTGACAATTATGCCCCGACCCCACCCCATTGCGCCTGAATATAATCCTAATAATTTTATATAAAAAAGTATACCGTTTTTTGTTTATATAATTTTTTGAATTATTTTTAATCAATGGCTAATTTTAATGGCAATTAAAACAAGTAAGAAGAAAAGCAAATGTTTTTTGTTGTTTTTTTTTACAACCTAGTGCCTATTCCTAGCATTAGGAGTACAATTGTCAACGTGGCGCATTTGAAAAGATTGTGCTGAATTTCCCTTTCATTGTTAATTTAGCTAGTTTAGAAGAGAAACGTTCACAAGATTGCCAGGCCTGTCTCCATGATTCCCCTCGTACAAGTAATTTTTATTAATTGGCAAAAGGCAATAATTCCTACAAAAATATGTTGCTAAAAACTATGGAATCGTGCTGATTGTATTTAAGTGTCCAGAAATTTTTTTGGGTGTCCAATAATAGTCAAGAATATACAGAAGGAGGGGATGAAAATTATAATAACAAAACTTAATTGATAATTCTAATAACCAGTCACCAGTAATTCATTATCATTTAGGGTTTTGGGAGGGGGCTGAGGCCCACTAGGTACGTCCCTGGCTTATTGAGTGGGAAACAAAAGAATTGGAGCCTTTTAATACAACTAATGTATGTAAAAACATATTGAACTTTAAATTAAGCATAAATATGCAAAAAAAGGTTAACAATATAGATATGACCTACAGACAACCTCAGAAGGATGTCCTGTTTGAGTGTTTTACTATTATATAACTCATAAAAAAAAGATACGCATGACGTTCATTTATTTCATGGGTCAATGGTTTGATTACAACCCCTGAACATAATTATTTTCTCGAAAAGGGATGAACCCTTAGAAAAGAAGAAAAAAAGGCATGAACATAATATTTTGATAAAAGGCAATAAAAAAAGGATTCTTGGACCATAAATTTGTATTTTTCCGTGGGAACAGACTTAGAAGAGAATAATTGCCTATGCGCCTATTCCTGGTCATTTATTTATCAATAAAGTTGTTCTTTATCGACAGTTCTGAATTCAAGTTATGGTGGTGAGTATTTACTCTTTCGCTCAGTCATTTTCCTTCAAGTGCTTTTTTTTATCTTTGGCTATTTGCGTATAGAATTGCGCAAATCTGTTCTTTGCAAAAAGAATGAAATATTATGCGTAGGCGGGCCTAGAAGCAGGTGGGACGAAAATTAATATATGAATTTTTAAATGAATGTATAAAAAGAACGCTAATTGGACTTCTTCTTAAGACTGACAACAATAAGAAGCTCCTGAAAGGGCGACTTTTTTACGTTTTTACGTCGATCAAAATTTGTGGAAATTTGGGAATTTTGTAGTATTTTGAGGAAGATAAAATTTTCCCTTTATGCCAACTAAGTAACCAAAATGTTGTTACCCGCCATAATACCTAGGTATGTGGATTAGAAAAAGAAGAAGAATATTTCTATTGGTAAAATCGCTGTCATTTTTTTCAGCGTGGTAGGAATGTTTTTAATTACTTTTTAGCATGTGATGCCTTCAATTATGCATAAGCCCTAATATATTTCCTACTTAACATAAAAAAAATATTTTGGAAGAAAAAATATTCCACCAAAATGAATTGAATCATACTAAATTGCAGCAAATACGAGATTTTCGCTTTTTTTTTTTTTTTAACTTGAATGTAAATCGCAGTTCTTTTAGAAATATGACAATTCAAAATTTTTTAAGGCTTCTGTTACTGGATTTTGAAAACAAGTATTTTTCTATAAATTAGCCATGCGAATTTTTTTTCAATACACTAGTTAAATCATTGGAATTCTCACTTCTGAACAAAATTTTACTCTCAATATTCTCTTAATTAAGAGAATATTTTTACCTGATTTATATCTTCTAAGTTCATTCGTCATCAATCTAAATATTTTAGATTGGGAAATTACTTACTATTACTTGACGATATTTTTTCACTTTTTTCTTCCGGGTCTTGTCTTTATTTTCTAACTACTGACTTTGGTGATGAGAATAAGATCACTTCCATCAAGATTGGATATATTCAAATCTTGTATGTGTATTTCATGATGAATAAATCTTATCTTATCTTAATTATGATTGAAGCTGTTTTAATTTTTCTAAAATTATACTCTCTCTTGCCTGAAAGGCTTTGCTAAACTTACTGACTTCATTATTTAACATTTGGGTGTTTTTTTTTTTTTGTATGTTCAATTTTTATTGCAGGTTTATACTTGTTTTGAAGTTTAATATGTTGTTTTACATCCTTTTTTTGCATAAAAAGCTCACATTCTTTTATTTATCACCCAACAAGCCATAGACGTACCCAGTGGACATCAGAGCCCCTTCTGAAATCCTAAATTATTGTGAATTTCTGGTGACTGGTTATTTATCAAAACGAAAATAAAAACTT
Organism: Artemia franciscana; assembly: GCF_032884065.1. Taxonomy (NCBI): domain Eukaryota; kingdom Metazoa; phylum Arthropoda; class Branchiopoda; order Anostraca; family Artemiidae; genus Artemia; species Artemia franciscana. The sequence continues at coordinate 62,530,622 of NC_088869.1, read as the reverse complement.
AAAGAAGAGAGAAACGAGGATAGTAACAACCAGTCAAAAAGTAAATTAAAACGTTTTGCCATAATTAGCCAGTGTGGTCTCAGAAATTATTTACGACTGGTAATTTAAATCCTCAAACAATTTTTTTATAGTCCCCCCGCCTTGAATACTCCTAAATATTATTGGGTTCCTGAAAAAAATCCTAGGTGCGTGTATGTAATCAGCACGATTCCAGAATTTTTAGTTATAGATTTCTGTGGGAATTATTGCCTTTTGGGAAATGATAGAAATTGCTTTGAATGAATGGAACCGTGAAAGGAAGCCTATTAATCTTGGGATCATCTCTAATCTAGAATAACTACAATAACAATGAAAGAGTAATTCAGAACAAACTTTCCAAATGCGCTACGGTGTCAATTGCGTCCCCGCTCCACTCCTAATGCAAGGTTAAATCCCTAACAGTATTTTTCAGTAATTAACAGTAATTAAATCCCTAACAGTAATTAACAGTAAATATTATATCTGGAAGTAGTGCTAATGGGAAATCGAATGTCATCGGCATATTTCTGTTATTGTTGCTAGTTTAGAAGGGCAATGATTGCAAGTTTACCCAGGCCTACAGTATATTTATTCTGATCACCATATTTATTCAGTATTGATCTAACTATGGGTCTGATGGAATTGAAAACCTCTCGACATCCTGAATTGATCTTCTTATGACAAGATAATACGTAATTTGCTGCTCCGTGACGTGATAAGACCAAATTCCTCTACTCGTGGATTTAGCTTTGACAGCTTGACGAAATTACAAAAAAAATACTCCAGACTCTATAATCAATGTAATTTATAATTTGCAAACTATTATCAGATTACGGAACAGCCCATTTGATACTATCGTATACACTATTAGATGATTCCTACCTTTTAAGATGTCAGGTCTGAAACATGAGATGATTGCATTGATGAAAATATGCTAACATTCAACAATCTAGCCTTTGACAGTAGTTTCACCTTTTTAATATTTTTTACCCTCTTTACTTTTGTTGCTAAGTTACCCGTGGAATCAAACTCGAACAAGGTACAAATTATCTGGGCAGAATTCGAACTTATGGGGAAATCTCGTTACTTGAAAGGGTCATAGGTCTAAAACCTCGCTCCTCCATCTCTTGTGTGCTTGATTGATTGACACATGCTATGAAGGCTGGACCGTCAAGGGTAAGTCATCTCAATGTGCCTACAACAGTTATGGTCCCAGTCTATTCCTGAACTCTAGGGGATGTGTTGAGTTCCAGCTTATGAGTATATGTTTCAAATGTTTCTAGCAAAAATATCCCTCAATGTACTTATGGTTTTTTGTTGTTTTTTTTTTTTTTTTTTAAGAGTAAGCCTCAGTTGTAAACAGGTCTTTTCGTCTCAACCGCATGAGTATGTCCTTGCCTCTACTAGAAAATATTAGACGACTCTTAGTGTCAGGGGTAGTTTTGGAGCAGCCACGGGTCCGCTTTAGTCCCCTCTTCACACTGACTGAAAATACCTTTACGGACTCCAGATCAAACAAGGTACAACATACATATCTTTCTGTTCAAAATTAGACGGTAGTGTCGCTAAATCGGAGGGGTCAAGGGCCTATTCTGGCTCTCAAGACATACAGATTAAAGTTGCAATTTGCTCTACCCCTAGTAGCAAATTTTTCCCAAAGATTATTGATTCAGCGTCAGAGACGTCAGTTCACAGAAATTGGGGGCAGGGGAAAACTGAATTTTTAATTCTAGGGACGGCAATTTTTCAACAAAATACAAAAAAGTTATTTTAGAATGAAAATACCATAAAATGTATTTTTTTAAATCTAATAGAAAGGCAACAAATCTTAAGGGATACCCCCTGCCTACAACAATTCACACAGCTAAGAAGCATCACCAAAGCCACTAATTAACATTTTTTAGTTGCTTTCACAGTTCGTTTTATCGACTTAATCAATTTGTCCCATAAACAGTTGAAATAACTTTTGATTTTTAAGCCGTTAGGACTTGAAGGTGCCAACAGAGCGCGAACCTCTCAGATGTTTTACCAAGATGGCCAACCGGAGTTTTCAGTGATACCATTTGGGAGAGGGCATTTGTTTCCCCTTCTCTCCTCCCAAGTTTTGAAAATTACTTTGTCTAGCCATTTTTATTGAAAAGAAGAACACAACAAATTTGCCTGTTTAATTCAGGATTTTTTTTATTTCTACATTTAAAAATATCTTTTTCATTACCCCTACATTTCCGTGAATTGTGCCCCCGAAGGCTGTTGATCCCTTCAAGATCATCCGATCTTAGTAATTTAAAACCACATTTTATATTCCCGATCTAATCGTCGATGGATCACTATTGTTTTCATTCAGTTTAATTGAAGTTGAGATAGACAGTTCCATCTGCAGGGGTTTTTCATTACTGATTCAAACGGAAATTATACGAAATTGGTACCCAGCATAAGGAAAACCGCAGCAAACACTAATACATTCTCATATCCTTCATACGCCTATATGGACGTAGATATTATATTTCCAAGCTCCTAATCATACTATCGGCTGAAGGCTAATGTATCAAAGAATGACACATGAAAGGAGACTTATAGTTGTACGCCACAAGCCATGCGTGATTATTATGCTGAATAGGGATGTGAACGAAATAGGAATCGCCAGATGCTTGGAGAAAAATGCTTTTAAAGAGGGAAGAATTTTCAGTCAATCGGCCTTAATTGCACTTCACCTTTTTGTGAATACCCACATCCTTTTTGGTAAATTGCTAGGATGCCTTGTCTCTCAGATGAAAAAAAATCAATTATTCATTTTTTAAATCATCGAAGCGGTAAGATTTTAATGATGCGCCGGGAGCGATCGTGCTGATACAGCGAGCTGGAGAGCGTAGAGGTGGACGGTAACTAAGCCTAAGTTTAACTATTAGAATGACCAGGGACATTTCCAAGACATGGGGCTTTTGGCCTCTTCCCTCCCCTAAAAAGTTAAAATCTTGAAATTATTACGAATTTTCAGAAACGTTTTATGTTTGTGTTTTAATTTGGCAATTTGGTCTGTTTTTTTTTTCACTTTAATTTGTGGCTCAGTGAAATGAGTATCTGCATACAAGCTTGAGTTCCCTGGTATTCACAGAGTTCAAGACATTCCTAAAAATCAAAGCAGAGAACTGTTCATAAGAATTGAGTACTATAATAATGCTCTTCAACAATCACATCAATGCGTCAGGAATGTTATTAGAAAAATAAAGCGGGGGGTTTCCTCCTTAATATATTTGATCCATCTGAGTTTCAATCAGCGCATCCCGCTGTATGCTTACTTAATTATTTAAAGGGTGGCAGATTAGTTATTCACGCACCTCACCCTCTTAGAGACAGAATAATCCGGTCATAATTGATTAGTATTCAATAAAGAACATTATACTTTTATGTAAAAAAAACGAAATTTGAGCTTCTTTAATATGAATTTTACAGGCTCTTCTTGTTAAATCACATGGGTATCCGTGTGTATCATGGGTTCCGTGCAGTGTTTATGCTTCAATATTCAAAACCTCAAATTACGAAATAAGATAAAAATTAATCACTTCAAATGTAAATTTAGCCTCTCTCAGAAACAGCTAAATTTGAAAACATCATACTATGCAGATACCCTCTTTCAGTAGACAACGAGAGAGGTAGAAACCTACTGTCCTCTGTCATAACTTGTGTTTACCTTCACCTTGGTATTTAAATTAAGCCTAAGACCTTCAGCTCTCCTGTTCTACCAGAGGCACCCAGGCCGTCTCATATGTGCTGCTGCCCAGATTTCTTTCCACTGGAGATGGCCTGTAAAGGAGGTGGAAGATATACAATAACACTAACTGAAAGACAAAAGCTAATTAACAATAAACACTAGCTACTAAACCAAATTTACAAACACTAGCTCATAAGTAATCAAAAGAATTAGATAGAAAGAAAGGGGGAGAGAGAAAGAAAAAGTTGGAAAAACTTAAGCGATTTATAAGAACCTAGTCCTATAACTCAGCAAAAACTAGACTGGCTCGAATGGAGCCAAACAGTTAATAATAACAATAATGATAATAATAATAGAGAAAAAATGACAAACGAAAGAAGCATACAGAACCCAAATAATTTTTTACAAGTTTTCTTAAGGTGCCGAACGAGTGGCATTCTCGAGTCAAATCTGGCTGGTTCTTCAATATAACGGGACACGCCACTGAAGGATTGAAATCAGATCTTAGTGTTGGTGTACGTGGAATTTGTATATTGCGAGAGCTACGGCGCTGATAATTCGACCGATCAGATACAGAGGTTGAAATAAATCTAAGAGGCATAGGAGGATAGCCAAGGAGATGAAGAAAAGATGAACACGAAAGAATATAAAGCATCAAGCAACGTTTTAGTTGCTGAACAATTTGTTACCTACATTATATTGTTTGGGTTTATTGTGTATTAGAAAAGAGTATAAGACAATGAAGAGAAATAGACACCCATATAACTGAGCAAACATAATCATGTTGTTGAATTAAACTTGGAAAGAGAATTCTCTTAACTGGCTTAGAAGTCTGAGCCTCCAAAAATATCAATGTTTGCACATACCCTTATTTTAATCAAATTAATATGGTGCTTAAAAGGTCAATTTAGTTCCAGAAGAATACCAAAGAAACAAACTTTCCTGTTCTTCGTCCGCTAATAAAGCCTCTGTATAGATGAATTTCAGATTTTGAGCTGAGGCATGATAAAAATTAGAAAAAAGAATAGCTATAGAAATGTTTAGGATTAAACAACAAGTATCAAACCAGAGTAAACATGCTCACTAGCATTGTGCGAACCTCTGCCTCTATTCTCCTGGGAGTGACAATGCTGCTATCATCAGTGAAAGCAACACGATAATTGAAAGAAGGGAAACTACAGTTATGGGCACGGTACAAATGTAGGATAATATAGACGACATCAATACTAATCCCTGACGTTTCTACCTACAAAAAGTACGTCATTTATATAAATTAGAAAAAAATAGGCCTAATTATTCTAGAATTTACCCCTGAGGGACATCATGGTCCATTTTCGAGGGTGAACGAAAACATAGAAGAACAGAGATCATTCTACTGTACATACATGACTTAAAGCAGCAGGAATCCAAATAGAGTTTACGAAGATATGTAGATGAAAAGAAGTGCACAAGCATACTCAGTTGAATGATCTATACGAAATCTAAACTGAAATCCCTAACAAAAAAACATTCAGGAGCTAGAAAATCATTAAGATGAAGTTGGAAAAGTTAGATAAGTTGGCATAATACATCTGTTACTAGTGGGTTTCGCTATTTTAAAACCTAAATATCGGATTATTTCGCTTATGGTGTTTTCATTATTTGGTGACGAAGTCCCTTGAAAGAGAAAATCGGGACGAAAATTTATCATAAAATAAAAAAAAATCATAGGCAACAATCTGCTAGTAAGGATTATTTTAATAATTTTTTTTCTATAAGAAGGGCTATGAAGCTTAATTATCTTCCTGCTGATGCCATATGACTTGCATAAAAGACAAAGCCAAGGTATTTGAAGCAGTTTTGAAACCAGAAATACATTCTTCTCACCTTTTTGTGTCGTTTTGTAAACTTTCTGTCGCATGAAGCAAATGTAATTTCATATACTGTCAAAGTTGTACCAAACGGATATCAGCATCCTTAAAATTTGACTTACATATACATTTGTAACTAGTTTTTACAAAAAGTTTCTCAGTTCATTAATAAACTCCACGGAGGGAATACATCCATCTGAGATTGATACGAAAGACTCCTATCTTGAAAAAATTAAATTGTGGGTAACAAGTACACTTTTTCAGAAACAAATATTAATCATAAAAATAAATCCTCCTTACATTCTCCAGATTATATTAAATTTGACATAATAAATGAATTTGACACTAAATAAAGATACGTATATTTTGACTTGTTGAAAAAATGACCTGACCCAAAGTATGGAACAATATGAGCAAAAGTAAGCCCAAAGATTGCTGAAACCCACGCAAATTGAGATTAAGGTGGGCTTTACAATTATGGGTTGTTAAGCCAAATATATCGTGTACAATTTTACCAAAATATCGAAATTTCTATATCTCTGGATATGTCCCAAATAATAACAATATTATCAATGCTATCAGAAGATTGAGCTTGGCTTGGTTCCTGGTACTCTGCACCAGATAAGCTTGTATGTATGTTATCCCTGCTTTTGCTTGTCTCTTAATCGTGTGATTTTTTTTCTACCTTTGTCCCTAGTAATTATTTTTGCTTTAATTACGTTGTTATATAATTCAGAAACAACCAAAAAAATAAAAACAGTTGAATATTATGTATTTGGAATCAGCGTAAAAATCATATTCTTTTAATGTAATAATTGTTATCAAAATTTCTATTTTTTTAGAGTTTCGGTTACTATTGGGCCGAGATGCTCCTTACTTGCTAGTTCGTTACCACAAACTGTTTGAAAAATGTATGCATACACAATCTCAAAGAGAGTAGAATAATGATTGTATTCAAAAGCTATTTAATTCATGTACAAGAACGCTAGATAGCACAACATTAATATTAATAAAGATAGCACTGAAATATGAGGAGATACAAAATATGTAACTAAAAAATAAACAAAATTAGGGCAGAATTAGAAATGGGAATTAATTAATTTAGAAGTAAAATTACCAAAGGTGATTATATAATTAAATTGCGCTGAAGCTCGACTGATGAAAGTAGTTCGTTATCCTTACACATAAAAGTAGACTTTTTTATGGCAGCTATTTACTGTAAAGATTTTCTGAGTTGGATAAAAAAAACTATGCTTGGAAATTTGCTTCCGAGCTCTTGTTTTGAAGCCTTTGGGATTACTATTGTTTTTTTTTTTTTTTTTTTTTTTTTTTTTTTTTTTTTTTTTTTTTTTGCTGTGCAAAAAATTTTTTCATGTCTTTGACTTCCACTTTTTACCGTTAGCACCATTTCTTTCGGGTATCTTCATGTAATATATGGTAAAGTTCGTAGAGTATATTTCCTTACTTATTTAACAAGTAATAAGAACAAAGAAATAAAAAGTATACGCGTAAAATTTTATGTGGCTAAAAAACTTTCCATTTTACCAGCTTGATTTTTTATGTAAAAAAACCTGATTTTGTATTCTTTTTAATGATTGAAAATTCTTTTTACTGGTTCAAAATAGCAAAATGGGTAAATACAACATAGGATAGCAGCACTGCTATTCAAATTCCCTTTCTGACATGTGATTGTCCCAATAAAATTTGTCACAGAAATAAACAAATTGATATTTAAGTACAAGTTTTCAGGGACGGATCTAGAGCAAAATCTTGGGAGGGACCAATGTGACAAGATACCAAATAGCAAAATCTGGGGGGGGGGATGTGACAAAAGTGGCAATAATTGACCAAATAGACAAATTAATTCTAGAGAAAAGAGTAAAAAAAAGGAATAAACAGGAAAAGAGGAAAAGAGGGCGCCAGAAAAAAAACTTGGGGGAGGTACGGGTCCCCCACCCCCTGGATTCACCCGTGCACTTTTTAACATAGAAGTATTAGACACTAATATCCCTTCTTCTTTTTGTACGAACAATAATCTTCCCGATAAAAGTTGGCCCTCTATTTACTAAAATTAAATAAAAAGAAATATTTTTTTTCAACTGAAAGTAAGAAGCAACATTAAAGCTTGAAACGCAGGAAAATTATTAAACATATGAGGGGGATTGCCCCCTCTCCAATACCTCGCTCTTTACACTAAAGCTTGACTTTTTGTTCCCATATTTAAGAACGACTCCTGAAATAGAATTAGAATATTAAACTTTTTTTAACTCTAAAGAAATATTAGCGCAAAGAGTGAGGTATTGAGGAGGGTTAACCCCTTCATATACGTAATAATTTCTGTTCATCTAAAGTTTTAATATTGCTCTTTACTTTCAGTTGAAAAAAACTTGTTTTTTAATTTATTTTCTGTTCATTTTGTCAATATTACCGAGAGATCCAGCCCCCCTCCATGAAAAATCCCCTTCCCCCAAAAAACTCCTCCATGGGAAGATTCTCTCACGCATCCCCCCCCTGCCATGAAAATCCCCGTCCCAAAAAATATCCATATACTTCTGAATGGCCAATACTATACGTAAACAAAGGGCAAAGTTTATACCTTAAAGCATTTCCCCCTGGGAGCTGTGGGGGATCAAGTCACCGTCAAAGACATAGTTATTAAAACTTTCGACTATGCTAAATAAAATAGATCTCCAAAAATCTTGGTCGCACAACCTTGGGAAAAAAGGGACGTGGGAGGGGGTTAGCTGCCCCAATAGTTTTGGTCATTGAAAAGAGCATTAGAACTTTTGATTTGTGATCAAATTAGCCCTCTCTCGATCTTCTCGGATCAAAAGTTCAATGCGATCAACCCTGAATAATAATAATAATAATAATAATAATAATAATAATAATAATAATAATAATAATAATAATAATAATAATAAACACACATCCGTGATATTACTGCTGGCAAATTCCACATTTTTCTATACAGGAGCTTGAAACCTCTACAATAGGGTTCTCTGATAAGCTGAATATGATTGTTTGATTTTTATGCAGATTACTTGATTTTTGCGGGTATTTCTCCCCTTTTCCTAAAATTGGGCAGATTTTATCAGGCTCGTAACTTTTGTTAGGTAATATTAAACTTGACAAATTTTATATATTTTGAATAAACATCAAAAGTCGATTCTTTTGATGTATCCACTGTTATCAAGACTTTGTTTCTTAGAGTTTCGGTAACTATTGAGTCGCATCGCTCCTTACTTACAGTTCAATACCACGAACCGTTTGACATTTTTTTTTTTTTTTACTTTTATGGTTGCACTTTCACATTCCAGTTTTGCATACTTTTCTAAAAAAATACTAAATTTCTTTATCTTTAGGGCAGTTTAAGGTATTTTACAATTTATTTGATGTATGGTAATATTCCAAATCAAAGAACAGCCGTTATATGGATATATGCACTAAAGTTCTTGTGTTGTATACACTTAATGTTTTCTCCAGAAACGCCAAAATATATGCATTTCCAGCTACAAAAAAAAATTCAATATTTTCTAAAAAAAAATCTACAAAAGTCTAGATTCGCTCATTATTGATCAGTATGATTTTTGTTCGGGGGGGGGGGGTATACAGTAAACAAACCTAAAAAACACGCATCAAAAATTCATTTATATGAATTCTTTTACGCCTTTACGAGTTAAACACAAATTTCGGGGAGGTGTCATATCCCATTCCTCCCTGGATAAGGCCTTGATGCAATACCAAATTCCTTAAAAAAAAAAACTTTCTCTTTAATGAAACCTTTGCAGGGTTCATTATATGTTTTTTTATTTTCGGTTTTTGGTAGAAAATATATCTTATCTGCTTCCTTACCTTATCTTAATTATGGAAAAATATGCTATTTATGAAGTGTTAATGAGAGGCTGCTTAGCTGAGGACTTCCGATCTATACTTTTGGGACATGTGTTCGGCTAACCATACTCTAAATCTCGAGATTCACACAACCGATTTTAATAGAAATAGAAATCAAATCTCCAGATCCATACCCTGACTCTTGAAGTCAAGGAAATCTACACTGGGTTTTCTGTGGGTGTACATACGTAACTTTAAAGTTGGTAGCCCGTCACCAACGTTCAAACCAAAATTTAAAATGGAATTATTTTTTTATAATTTTAAAATTTTTAAGACCAATTTTTTTAATTCTTCAAAAATCCACGTAAGAAAAAGGGTCCAAGCAAGGGTGTATCCAGGGGGGTGAACTCCCCCTCTAAATGTTTGTCCAACTCGTAAAAACATAACAAAAATGAATATAAGCAAATTTTTGATGCGTTTTTAAGATTTTTTTTTATATAAAACCACCCTAAAAAAATCCTGGATATAGCCCAAAGCCCAAGAACTAATATCTTTCGCGGACTGTATCCTGGGTCAGGAATTTTTGGGCAACAAAGGTATATAATTTATTTACAAAATTAAACAAGTATTAAATCCAACAGCATTTGAAAATATGAAAGCAACCCATTTGCCAGAATACAATTCAACCCTAGCGTAGACAAATTCAATGGTCTAAGACTAAGCATATTACGTTCAAGGTGAACTGAACGCCTGGGTTCAATGGGATCTATCTCGGAGGCACTACTAGCATAGATGGTCGAAATTACTAAGGTCCATACTAAATTAGTGTTGTAAGCAAACTTAGATGCCCCTACATTTCCCTGGGAGTTGTTTGGAATATAAGAATACTTCGGCTCTAGCTGTATTTACAAGGTAGCTTTTAAACGAATTAAATAAAAAAAAACTAATTTTTTTAGCCGAAAGTAAGGAGCGACATTAAAACTTAAAACGAACAGAAATTACTCCGTATATGAAATGGGTTGTCCCCTCCGCAATCCCTCGCTCTTTACGTTAAAGTTTTTAATTGTTTTAAAAAGTAGAATTGTGGCAAAGAGTCAAGCTTTAGCGTAAAGAGCAAGGGATTGCGGAGGGGACAACCCATTTCATATACGGATACTTTTGTTCGTTTTAAGTTTTAATGTCGCTCCTTACTTTCAGCAAAATAAAAATAGTTTTTTTATTTAATTTCTGAACGTTTAGAATTAATGCATGTTTGGTTTTGGCTCTCCGCACATAAATTATTAAAATGAATTTGTATATTAATTCTTTTTTTTGGCTAAATGGCTTTCTCTTAGTTTTGATCAGACGATTTTGAGAAATAAGGGGTGGAGAAGGAGGCCTAGTTGCCTTCCAATTTTTCGGTTACTTAAAAAGGCAACTAGAACTTTTAATTTTTAACGAACATTTTTATTAGTAAAAAATATACGTAACTTAAGAATTAACTTACGTAACAAACTTTCATAATCTTATATTTTTATTATGTATACGAGGGGGTTTGTACCCTCGTTAATACCTCGCTCTTTACACTAAATCGTAAGTTTTGTCCCAATTCTTTAAGAATGACCCCTGAATCAGAAAGACCGTAGAATAAATAGTTGACATTACTAAAAATACTTTAGCATAAAGAGTGAGGTATATATCTCCTCCTAAATACCTCGCTCTTTATTCTAAAGTATTTTTAGAACCCCTCATATGCGTAATAATCTCTGTTCGTTTTAAGTTTAAATGCTACTCCTTCCTTTCATTTGAAAAAACCTTTTCATGTTTATTTTTCATTGTTTTCTTAAAGTAATGCTAGAAAATCCTGCGCCCTTTTCATTGAATTTTTCTTCCCCCATGACAGATTCCTCCAAGGAAAGATCCTCCAACATAGCACCCTCCCCTCAGCCCCACCCCCAAATAACATAAAATCCCCCTGAAAACGTCTGTACACTTCCCAATAACCATTACTATATGCAAACACTGGTCAAAGTTTGTAACTTGCAGCCCCTCCCCTGATTGTGGGGGAGTAAGTCATCCGCAAAGACATAGTTATTATGGTCTTCGACTATGTTGAACAAAATGGCTATCTCAAAATTTTGATTCGTTGACTTTGGGAAAAAAATGAGCGTGGGAGGGGGCCTAGATGCCCTCCAATTTTTTTGGTCACTTAAAAAGGGCACTAGAACTTTTCATTTCCGTTAGAATGAGCCCTCTTGCGACATTCTAGGACCACTTGTTCGATACGATGACCCCTGGGAAACAGAAAAAAAAACAAAAAAAAACAGGGGTGTTTCCACTATTTTCTTAAATAAGGCAAATTTTCTCAGGCTCGTAACTTTTGATGGGTAAGACTAAACTTGATGAAACTTATATATTTAAAGTCAACATTAAAGTGCGATTCTTTTGATGTAGCTATTGATATCAAAATTTAATTTTTTAGAGTTTTGGTTACTATTGAGCCGGGTCGCTCCTTACTACAGTTCGTTACAAGGAACTGTTTGAAAGTGACCAGACGGTTGACTTCCTTGAAGACCAAATTTGAAGCGCGCAATTTATATATATTTGGAGAGAATATGACAGCTGTATAAGTAAAAAAGCCCCATTTTAACGTAACTTGTTAACATCTCCCTGTTTGTCTCCTCCAAGACAAAAAGAACTGTAGGATCCCAAAAGGGGCGTATCGAATGTTTTTAGGGGGGAGTCAGGGAGTCTCACAAGAACAAACTTTGAAAAAAACATCCAATTTGTTTATATGTATTTTTGTTACGTTTTTTACGAGTCGGACAATTTTAATTTTAGGAGGGGATCGGTTCAAACTCTGCATCTAACCCCCCTTTCCCCTTGGAGACATTATTGGGTACTTCTGGCTATTATTAACTGATATTGAGTATCCATGCATCAAACTGGTTAAATTTAATGAAGCAGCATGCACCATCCAAAAAGATGCGTTTCAAGAAGATTCACCTCAGCATCAACAACGTTCAAATCAAGAGTTCCAATAGACTTTAATTTCAAAAAGAGTATTTTCCATTTTTGCAAAAATGAGTTTAAACAAGTTCATCTGAAATAAGATCAGCAATTTTTATAAGCTCGCCCTTATTACTCTGCTATCACTCATGCAAACTGATAGATTGTCAATCAACAGGATAAAGGTGAGAGTGGCATAAAGTTTCCTGTCAGAACTCGGGACAAAAAGCCCTGCGAAAAAAAACAATTTCAAGAAAAGTGACTTTGAAATTTGAGTGTTTCCATGTTTCAAAACTGTAGGGACAGCTATCCCTTATATACGTCATGTTTTGGGCACACGCACAAGATAGCACCTTTTTTGTCAGGCACATATGTAGGAGTTTTCACGAGGGGGGGTTGACATTAAAAAATGAAAAAATGAAAATTTGAGTGTAAATCGCCCAGAAATTTGGCTAAATTTTCAATTTTAGGCCCAGCGGGGGCACCATTTCACAAAATTGTAGGAGGGGGATAATTTTGTTGTTTCTCTTAGATTTTTATTGAAACTGAAAAATGGGTATTAATCAATGAACATACCAGAAAAAAGTATTTTCAAATCTAGGTGGGCAACATCGTAATTTGAAAAAATTAGATTCTTACATTGATTGGAATAATTTTATTGTATTTTCCACGTGAGTCGCCTCTTTTCAGAGCCTGTAGGCTACTCTTCCCACATAGTGTTGAGCTCCCCTTTGAAATAACTTAAAGTCGTACATATTTAACTTTATACTTAACCCAGTGCGTATGCAGGTAGGTTCTTTCTGCTTCTTAGTAGGTTCTCTCTCTAGGTCCTGCTTCTTTTTCTTTGTTCATTCACCTTCCTTCTCCCTTCTTTAGGAAAAACATTTTCGAATCTCTTCCCTCTTCACCAGATGTTGGGTTACCTAAAAAAAAAAAATTAATATAAACATGCCTATCAAATGTCTTTCATGTTGTACTAATTCAAAATCTAGCCAAGTACGTATGCATGTGGGTTTCATCAATTCCTCAAATAAAACACATTTTTTGTAAATTTTTCTTATTCATTTGAACCCCCGTCCCCCTACTCCCCCTACTCCAAATTGTGAACCCTACAAAATAAATTCCTGCTCGTACATTCACAAAGTGAGCAATACCAACCTTAGACAAACCGTATCACACAAGTATCTTCTGTATTTTACTCCATAAAATTTATGTCTTAGGAAATGGATCCCCCATGCCTGGGGTAGCCATACCATGAAAAAGGATCTAGAAGCAGCATACTTGAGTTTCAAATTTATTACCATTTGTCACCAGCTCCCGTGTCTTATGGCGCTTAGCAGAAATCCGCTTTTAATCCCCTTCTTCAACCGAACGTAAAGCTATTAGCACATGGTTCTACCAATGAATAGTTCTTCACGGAAAACCGACAATTTGTAACGGAAGGAAACAAATTGCTGGTAATCAAATATTATTTCTTTCAGATAGTCTTTTTGGGAGTAAACCGTTTTCGATTGCATCCTTAATGTATTATTTGCCATAAAATTTTGTGGTCAGAAACCAAAAACAATGCTTAAGGCAGTTAGGTTTACACATTCAATCTTGATGATTTTTTTTTTCACGAATACTCTATTTTGGGGTCGATAAGAAGGATAAAGAATATTTTGTATGGGAAACATTTTAAGAAAAACGAACCACTGTATAAACGTAATGAAAGTGACATCATATGTTTGATATAAATTCATTTTTTCAATACGGCTATTGACATATTCTCTGCAACGTGGTAGGAAAAAAAAACAATTCTTAAGATTGCTTATTTTCATTAATGGTATACTAACTGGTCCCCTAGAATGCTTGGGACTTTTTTGGTTAGGGACCTATACATGATTTTTGGCAAAGAAAAGAAGAAAATCGGTGAAATATAATTTTCCTAATGAAAATGTAGCACTCGGTAATGCCTACGTCATGTGTTTCTTTTAACGTAGCTAGGATGGAAAGAGGGTAAAATAGAGAGCAGAGGAAGTGACCTGGGGGAAAGTATACCCTTAGAAACTCATTGTCTCTGTGAAAAAAACATCAGAGGCAACTGTAAAGCCCTATTTTGATAGAGGACAAGTGTAAAATCTAAATTTTTGAGCAAGAAACATTTTTTTATTCCAAGATCCTTTTGGAAAAGCCTCTCAGTCTTTTTTACATAGTTTAATTCAAAATGAAAGTTTTCACTACGTATTTTTAAGAGAAGTAGAAGAAAAGCAAACAAAATCTACAATGTTCTTATTCGCCATTTCATTTATATTTTCCTATTTTCAATGGCGGCATATTTGAGGCACCACGGGAAGGAAGCAAGGGCCTGTTCTCAAGAACTGAGGGTCCCTAAATAAGGGTCTATCGTGATGCATTTAAATGTTTAACCGATATATTGTCAATGTATCTGGAAAGTTAAAACTACTCTGAATAACTTCTTGCTGTTTCACAAAAGAAAACAGAAAAATATTTGCACAAATATTGCTTCAAAAAATATTGCTTCTGCATCATTCCTAACGCTGTGCTATGTTTTGTAGCTTTTGACTCATCTACTTCAATGCTTTTCCAATGTTCTACTCCTGATCAAGCAATTCTTCTAATTTGTTGCGTTCAAACTTTTCTGGTACACCAAACCGCTCTTTATATCAAAATCTATAATCATTGTTTTAGAAGTGTCAAATTTGTTTTATTTTTTACAACACAAAACACTTTCTTCCGTCATAGTCCCCCTTTCCATGTTGGCACCATAGTTACAAAAATTCAACAAAGCACATTTTTCACTCCTGAATTAATCTTCCTACTTCATTCCCCCTTTCTAAATTTTACTCACTGCTACCCCCTAGTTATTCAAACGAAAAACATTGGTTTTAGGACTTAATAATGAAACTGATTAAGAATATTTGATCTCTTCTCTTCTATTATCTACGTCTTAACTTCATTTCTTCTTATGTTTTTTCTTTGAATTTGTTTCTCACGTTATGTTTTTCCGTTCTTTTTTTGTTTACTTTTCTACTTTAACCTCTACTTCTAAAACTTAATCTCTTCTGTTAGGGCTACATGTTCTATACAAATATCTAGAGCCAACTGCTAAGTCCCTAACAGCCCTTACGATGTATTCAAGAAGATGGATGTAAGTGTTGACATTGCTTCGTTTAAGCTTTTTTCTAGTATACAATAGGCTTAAATTAGGGATTTTTTCCATGATACAAAAGTTTTTTTATTCATCAATTTGCACCAATCCAACTTAGTTTGCTGGAGACAAGAAAGAAAATTAAAAAAATAGTATTAAGGTCGCGACGGAGAAATTTCAGAGGTAAAATGCTACGCAGAATAGATGGCGATAATGCAGAACATAATTAAATAAGGCTCAGAGTAATTAAATCACACTAATCCAAGTGATCTTAAAACCCTTCGGAGTAAGTAATTGCTTATATTTTGATTTAATAATAGATTTCATTTAATTCAATGGAATTATTACATTAGTGAAAATCAGCCTCGTGCATTTAGAGCGGAAGCTTTTTTGTTTCATTACTGTGGTTAAGGTAGCCTCACTGCTGAATGCTTAAGTTGCACAGCTTCGTTATTTCCCCTTTATATCGCCTTCGCTACTCCCTAATCATTATTCCCCCTTTAGGAGTATAATGCGCAAAAGAATCATTAGTTGTTTGTTTTAGTGATGAAATTATGGTAGCTTCGTTATTGAAGTATAGACTAAAGTAGTTGATGTTCCCCTCCAGTATCTGTCTTATTTTTCTTGCAAAAGGCACTATAGTTTTTTTTCTGGAAATTGGCTTACTTCCATATCCCAGTGCAAAAAATCAATCTAGATAGGTCACGATTTCGGGAAAATTTGTTTCTCCCTTCCAGTTCCCTCAATATTTTTCATAAATCATCTACTAAATGAAAATACAGACACCTGAAGGTTGAAAGCCTTGCCCATAAGTAGGAGAAGTTTCGAATGCAATTTCTTTGCTTACAAATCAGTTGTTTTCTAGCTTTTATGGAAAGACATTCCTGTTTGATAGCTGCCAAGCGAGTCTCTTATTGTTAATTGCTTCACATTAAATGCTATACATTGCTGCAGAAAATTACAGTAATGATTTGTATACCAGGGGACCAAGCTTCCCTCGGCGATTATTATTTATTTAATAAGCTTGTTCGCAATAAAAGAATTGTTCATTATCCGGTGAGAAAAAAGGATTTAAGTAGGTCACAACTTTGGAAACTTTCTTTTAGGACGTTACTAGCTGTTGGGGTGGCGCTTCGTGCCACCCCAACACCTAATTGGTGGGGGCGCTTCGAGCCACCCCCCCCCCAAACCTGCCCCGCGCGTGTAAGTCATTTCGCGCCATTGTAGTTGTGTCCCTGTGTCCCACCTGTGAATATAGATAGATATATATACATATATATGTTTTTAACTACGTTTGCCCTCGAGCTTTGTTGATGGTGATTGCTAATCGAACATTCCCTGTGTCCCGGTCTTCATTTATATATCCCCCCTTTGCCCCCGGCGTCCCCGTTGCAGTTGTGTCCCTGTGTCCTGGTCGTCATTTACATTCCCTGTGTCCCGGTCGTTATTTGTGTTCCGGTGTCCCAGTCTGTAATTTCTATACATTGCAGAAGAAAATTACAATAATGACTTGTATACCAGGGGACCAAGCTTCCCTCGGCGATTATTATTTATTTAATAAGCTTGTTTGTAATAAAAGAATTGTTCATTATCCGGTGAGAAAAAAGGATTTAAGCAGGTCACAACTTTGGAAACTTTCTTTTAGGACGTTGCTTAGCTAAACATTTTTAAACAGATTTTTCTAAACAGTGTCTTATTAAACAGTTGTATCACTTTAGGGTTGCTTTTCATTTGACAGTGTAATTTTTGGTCAAATCCGTCTTATCACTAACAAATTTTTCAAATAATCAGCATAAAAGGTTGGGAGTTAGGAATCTGCAAATTGTAATTGCACGTATTTGGCCACTTTTTTTTTTACAGATATCACAATGAAAGCCATTGTAAAAACCTGGTGTTTGCGAAGGGAAAGAGGAGCTTCGACCTCTATACCTCCTCAGAATATCAAGCTCTTTCCATGTTTTAACACAATTTATTATATTTCAACGCATAACTTGCCTCTTTTAGTACCGCTTCTCGAGAGTCGTCACCCACAAGAGTCATAATGACACAGTCAAGTTGTCATACATTTGTAAACAAAATTATATTACAAGCATAATCCCCCATAGTAGCTATGGCAGAATGAAAAGGCTGAATTAATCAGTTCAATCGATCAGACTGACAATTCAGCTCTACATGGAATATTTTTCAATTGCCTGATAAAATCGTGGTTAGAATTTTTAAGTGCATGTTTGTCTTAACGAAGGCGGGACAAATTGGTGTCATGTTACCAAATGAAACGTTTCCTATTTGGTAAGCGCACTAAAGTACTTACTACAAGTTCGTCATATTTAGACAATTGAAGTTTGTGTGTTTCTACAAGCGATAGAGGAGTGACTGTTCAAGGAAAGAATACATTAACAAGACTTTTCCATTAGCGAGATAAATGCAAGAAAAGGACAAGCGGTTTCAGCCCAAATGGATAAGACAAAGAAAATTTTATCTTGAAAAATACCGAATACGTTCGATGAGATTGGTTTGGCAATGACGAGGGAAGTGTTGATTCTAAAGACTAAATACAAAAATTAAAACTAGTTAAAAACTTCTAATTTAGTCTGTACTTAAATCTAGTCGTAAAAGGGAAAGGTTAAGAAGGAAGAGGATGAAGTGTTGTCAGAAGTTAGTAAATAATGCTGTCAGTGAGGGGCGTTTTAATTAAAAATGAAAACAGGAAAAATTTAAAATCAAACTTCACGAGAGTGAATTTCCAATTTTTGGAAAAAAACTGACTTCTATGTCTTTTTTTCAAAATCACAGAATTTCTGTCAAAACTAGGGCTGATCAAGATTTTTCCAATCCTTCACCATTCTCTCCCTCGAGAAAGATTAACTTCTGACCGACATTAGGTGAGCCCCTTGGAATTGGATCGAACACTCAAACTGCCCGAGGATGAATTTTTAAACGTCTAGTCCCACTCAGTCAATAATTGTAAGCGTCTGATTAAAATCTGGCGCTGGTTCTGGCCTCAACCCTGTGAAGGCCTGAAGTTTAAGAGAAACTAGGACAAACTTGAAAAAAAACGAAAGTAGTTAAATGCATAGGATCTATCGTCATAAAAACTTTCAAGCCATGCATATAGGGACAAGATGGACGTCTGAGCTCAGGCCGTAGTCTGGGCTATATATCCATACAGAAAAGGTTCATTCACCTGGTATAGCAACTTTCCAAGTTGGCAAAAAGCCAACTCTACAGGAAATTCTTTGCTTTTTATCGCCCTCAATGGGGGCGATAAAAACTACCAAACCAAACTTATGAGACTTTCGAAAAATAGCCTGAAACCCCTAAGAAAATGTGTCATATTCAAATGGAAACTGCACCGTTAGAACCATCGTAGCTGAAAATCCCAAAAAAGGACAATCGAAGTCCCCCATCTTGAGAGATATGCGAAATCGCTTTTTTTTTTTGCATGCGTAGCAGTGATGACTCCTTTTATTCTTTCTTTTTTATCGCCCCCAACGGGGGCGATAAAAACTAAGTAACCAAATTTACGAAACTTACGAAAAATAGCCTGAAACCCCTAAAAAACGGTGTCATATTGAAATGGAAAGTGCACCATTGGAACCATCATAGCTGAAAATCCCAAATAGAACAATCAAAGTCCCCCATCTTGAGCGATAGTGGAAATTGCTTTTTTTGCATGCGGAGCGGTGATGACTCCTTTAATTCTGTTCTTTTCTTATCACCCTCAATAGGGGCGGGGCGATAAAAACTACCAAACCAAATTTGTGAGACTTACGAAAAATAGCCTGAAACCCCTAAGAAAACGGTGTCATATTGAAATGGAAAGTGCACCATTGGAACCATCATAGCTGAAAATCCCAAAAAAGACAATCGAAGTCCCCCATCTTGAGCGATAGTGGAAATTGCTTTTTTTGCATTCGGAGCGGTGATGACTCCTTTAATTCTGTTCTTTTCTTATCACCCTCAATAGGGGCGGGGCGATAAAAACTACCAAACCAAATTTGTGAGACTTACGAAAAATAGCCTGAAACCCCTAAGAAAACGGTGTCATATTGAAATGGAAAGTGCACCATTGGAACCATCATAGCTGAAAATTCCAAATAGGACAATCAGAGTCCCCCATCTTGTCCTCCTTTTATTCTTCCCTTTTTTTATAGCCCTCAATGGGAGTGATAAGAACTACAGAATTTATGAGACTTTCGAAAAATAGCCTGAAATCCTAAGAAAATGGTGTCATATTGAAATGGAAACTGCACCGTTGGAAACATCATAGACGAAAATCCCAAATAGGACAACTAAAGTCCCCAATCTTGGGCAACAGGGAAAATTCGTTTTTTGCATGCGGGGTAGTGATAACTCATTTTTTTTCTTTCCATTTTTATCGCTCTCACAGGGGGGAGGGGGGGTATTAGCTGACATTCCACGTTTTTATGGGGTGCGCAGCACCGCAGCAACGCGTGGCAAGAGTCTTATATATATATATATATATATATATATATATATATATATATATATATATATATATATATATATATATATATATATATATATATATATATATATATATATATATATATATATATATATATATATATATATATATATATATTATATATATATATATATATATATATATATATATATATATATATATATATATATATATATATATATATATATATATATATATATATATATATATATATATATATATATATATATATATATAAGTTGTCTATCTTTCTAAAAACTAAAAACTAAAAAAGAAAAAAAACAAAAAAAACTAAAAAAAAGGTAAAAACTACAAAAAAAAAAATAAAAAGAAAAAATTAAAAACTAATAAAAAAAACTAAGAAAACTAAAAACTGAAAAAGAAAAAAACTAAAAAAAGGAAAAAAACTGAAAAATAAATGAGAAAAAGAAACCTAAAAACCGGGACACAGGGAATATAAATGACGACCGCACCACTCAAAGAGAAATTACAGACTGGGACACTGGGACACAAATAACGACCGGGAGATATAAATGACGACCGGGACACTCAAAGATAAATACAGACCGGGACACTGGGACACAAATGACGACCGGGACACCGGGACACAGGGAATATAAATGACGACTGGGACGCTCAAAGGGAAATTACAGACTGGGACACTGAGACACAAATGACGACCGGGATACTGGAAATATAAATGACGACCGGGACAAAGGGACACAACTACAAGGGGGATGCTGGGGGCACAGGGGGGTATAAAAATTACGACGGGGACACAGGGAATGTTCGATTAGCAATCATCATCAACCAAGGTCAAGGGCAATCATTAGAATAATCAGGTATAGATCTGACTACGGATTGTTTTTCCCATGGACAGTTTTATGTTGCATGTTCAATAGTCGGTAAACCTGACAATCTATTTATATGCACAGACAATGGGACATCGAAGAATGTTGTATATTCGCAAGTTTTAGGTAGTTAAAAACATATATATATATATATATATATATATATATATATATATATATATATATATATATATATATATATATCTTTCTACAGGTGGGACACAGGGACACAACTACAATGGCGCGTAACGACTTACGCGCGTGGGGGGGGGGGAAAGCACCCCAACCAACTAGGTGTTGGGGTGGCGCGAAGCGCCACCCCAACAGCTAGTATATATATATATATATATATATATATATATATATATATATATATATATATATATATATATATATATATATATATATATAAACAAGCAATAATATTTTTTCAAACAGTTCGTGATAACGAACTGTAGTAAGGAGCGACCCGGCTCAATAGTAAACAAAACTCTAAAAAATGGAATTTTGATGCTAAAATATACATCAAAAGAATCATATTCTTATGCTGATTTTAAATATATAAGTTTCATCAAATTGAGTATTTGTCATCAAAAATTACGAGCTTGAGAAAAATTGCCTTATTTTGGAAAATAGGGGAAAACACCCCTTAAGAGTCATAGAATCCTAACGAAAATCACACCATCGCATTTGGCGCATCAGAGAACCCTATAGTAATAATTTCAAGCTCCTATCTACAAAAATGTGGAATTTCCTATTTTTTGCCAGAAGACATATGACGGGTGCGTGTTTACTTGTTTGTTTGTTTTTTTTCCCAGGGGGTCATCGTATCGACCAAGTGGTCCTAGAATGTCGCAAGAGGGCTCATTCTAACGGAATTGAAAAGTTCTAGTGGCCTTTTTAAGTGACCAAAAATTTGGAGGGCACCTAGGCTCCCTCCCACGCTCATTTTTTCTCCTAAGTCCTTAAAAAGTAATCCAAAAGCAATTCCAAAACCTTAAAAAGTAAACACAAAAGTTTGAAGCTTAGTAGAAATGGCTCTTAGAAAATTGACCACATGGCACGTACCGGGTGCCATGGCCCGGTGGCAGGTAATTGCAAAACAAAAATTGTATATATTTTAACAAGAGATCACAACAATTCAAAAACCTCAAAAAAGAAAACCAAAAGTATAAAGCTTAGTAGATATCGTTGTTAAAAATCAGACTAGCTTCAATACTCAAATATTTTTGAAAAAAACTACAGTATAAAAAGACATTAAATTGCTTAAAGAGCAAAAAATTGGTAATTCCAAAAATATTTGTATATATGTTAACAAGGGATTGCAACAATTCAGACATCTCAAAAAAGAAAACCTTTTTGAACGCAACCAATTATATGATGTCAGTAGGAAGGCCCAAAAAAGGAAAATTTTTACAAACGAACGAACAAATGAAACGAACAAATGATGATTCTCTATTTTGACAAGGTATTACAACAACTCAAAAACCTTAAAAAAGAAAAACAAAAGTTTGAAGCTTAGTAGAAATTGTTGTTAGAAATTGAACTTACTTAATAATCAAATATCTTTGAAAGGAATAGTATGAAAAGACATTAAATTGTATAAGGACAAAAAAAACTGGTAGCTAAAAAAATATTTGTACATATTTTAACAAGGGATTACAACAATTCAAAAACCTAAAAAAAAAATATTTCAAGCTTAGTAGATATCTTTGTTAGAATAGGACTTGCTTTAATAATCAAATTGAAAAGATTGAAGCATGAAAAAAAGCAAATTGTCTCAAATTGTCTACGGTCAGAAGATAAGCGACAATGAGAATCTATATATATATATAGAAGCCTGCCACGTGCCAAGTGCCGGGGCCCAGTGGCTGGTAATTACAAACATATTTGTATATATTTTAACAAGGGATTACAACAATTCAAAAACCTAAAAAAAAAATATTTCAAGCTTAGTAGATATCTTTGTTAGAATAGGACTTGCTTTAATAATCAAATTGAAAAGATTGAAGCATGAAAAAAAGCAAATTGTCTCAAATTGTCTACGGTCAGAAGATAAGCGACAATGAGAATCTATATATATATATAGAAGCCTGCCACGTGCCAAGTGCCGGGGCCCAGTGGCTGGTAATTACAAACATATTTGTATATATTTTAACAAGGGATTACAACAATTCAAAAACCTAAAAAAAAAATATTTCAAGCTTAGTAGATATCTTTGTTAGAATAGAACTTGCTTTAATAATCAAATTGAAAAGATTGAAGCATGAAAAAAAGCAAATTGTCTCAAATTGTCTACGGTCAGAAGATAAGCGACAATGAGAATCTATATATATATATAGAAGCCTGCCACGTGCCAAGTGCCTGGGCCCAGTGGCTGGTAATTACAAACATATTTGTATATATTTTAACAAGGGATTACAACAATTCAAAAACCTTAAAAAAAACTTTGAAGCTTAGTAGTTAATGTTGTTAGAAATCTAACTTGCTCTAATAATCAAATATCTTTGAAAAGACTCAATTTGAAAAGACAGCAAATTGTCTCAAATCGTCTACGGTTAGAAGAGAAGTGACAATTAGAATCCATATATAGTAGCCTGCCGCGTGCCGAGTGCCGGGGCCAGGCGGCGAAGCCGTCGGCCTCTTCCAGTCTTTTCGGGAAACAAAACATTTACTTACGTCACTGATGCGTGTTGACACACTTAATATTTTCCACCGCCGACAGAGAAAAGAAAATCAGAAAACAATTTTTGCTTTTCTCTGTAAATCATTAGCCCAAGATCCTGTCGGGTGAGAGGCTTACAAATTATAAACAGTAGCGTTTATATTTGAAAAGACAGCAAATTGTCTCAAATCGTCTACGGTTAGAAGAGAAGTGACAATTAGAATCCATATATAGTAATATTAGGTTCTCAAAAACAAAACAGTTTGTTCTCTCTCCAAAAATTCAAACAATGGGAGGGATAAGTCCTGTTACCCCTCCCCCTTCAAAAAAAGAAACATTCCCAGAAAGTTCTACTTCGATCTCTGAGACAGATCGGAGTATGCTAACCAAACTATGCATAAAATATGTCTTCTTTTAATGAAACCTACTGACTGCTTGCAATCTCTATAATGAGACATACTCGCTTGCTTTTCGGCAAAAAAATAAAATAAATAAATAAATAAAAAATAACACCTACTCTGTTGTCCAAAAAGCAGCTGACCGACCTGAACTCCACTCCCCGAGAAATTGCTACCCGCTCGATAGCACCTATAGCATCACATCATAGTTTTTATATTAGCCACACTGTCAATTATATGAAATGGTTTAAGTAAAATGAAGAAAAAACGTAAAGGATGAAACCCTTTATTGGTTGATGCGAATGTTCTTGTGTTTTTGACACGGCCGATCAAGGGGGTTGACCCCCCCCCCTCCCGAAATTTTTACCGGTTCGTAAAAAACGCAACAAAAATGCATTTAACAAAATTTTCGATGCGTTTTTGAAGTCTTCTTTTTGCAAACCCCGCCCCTGGGCAAAAATTATTTCTAACACAACCCCCCTCCCCCACCACCACCACCCCCCAAAAAATCCTGGATAGGACCTTGGTTTTCGACATGCATGCCTAAGGAGCATGAAAATTGATGAAAGAAAAACTTAGGCGTTCTACTGTAGGTTTAAAGGAAATTAAAAACTACTGATGCCTCTTATAGTGCTGAATTACACGACAAAGATAGAGAGATTCCAACAAGTTTACTTTTAATTCATTAAAATTTTCATTTCAGTTTGAGGTACAGTTTTAACTGTATTCTCTTGAAATTTTGTGAAGATATACACACTTTTTTGCTTAGATTACTTTTGTTGACCATAAAATAGCTAGTGCATGCTGAACATGGGGAATGTTAAAAATTGCGCAGAAATATACGTAATATACTTTTTTGGCGAAATTGGTTCTTTATCTTTGCTTGCTTTCTTATACTTGTTGTATGAACGAGGTGTCTCCCCTTCAACCAGTATTGTTGATCTTTAGAACCTCCTTACATCTTGTTGAGTAGCATTCTGCCAACTACTGTGCAAATGTGAGCCATTGAATGACCGCAAATTGCCCTTGATAAACTCAAGATCTGACTGGTCAGAGAATGGTCATATGCTGTTGATGGCCATGAATTTTTATTTCTCTTTGCTGACTACCAAGCCGATCAGGTCTACCCAGGCCACCTCGTCATCAAGCATATTTTGGGCTTTTTCAGGGTGAGAGAGGAGGCCAGCATCATCCGCATAATCAAGATCAGTCAGTAAATGATTATGTAGGGTCTGAACTTCTGGATAAAAAGACGCTGTATTTTCAAGCACCCAATCGACACAGTAACTGAACAAAGTTGGAAAGAAGACGAACCCTTGTTTTACTCGAAAATCAATTAGGAATTTTTCAGTTTTCTTATCATAGACTCGAATTCGGCTCAACGATGCTTCGTAGCATGCTTTAATTCACTTAATTAGGTTCAGTCGGTTCAGCGGCAACTTCAGCAGCATTCCATAATCCTAAGATTTTCCAAAGTTTCTATAAAGTGTTAAACAGCAATGAACTCCAGGAGCATAAAGATTAAGGTGAGAATGTGCCCTTCAAACTGCTGAATAATGGTCTAAGAATAAAGATAATATCACTATAGGTTCTACCTTGACGTAAGCCGGCTTGATTTTCCTGACTCATTTCCTCCCTTACCTCTTTTTGCTGGTTCAAGAGTGTAATCCGTATGTTTTGACCACGATATCCATAAGACTTATTCTGTTGTAATTTTTGCGTTCAGTTTTATCTTCTTATTCGTAGAAAGGGAAATTGACTAATGTCTTTGAAGTTTTTGAAAAAGAATTGGCAAGGCTTGTAAAGTCATCAGGTGGTGCTTTGTGGTTCCTCAGGGCCTCGATCACCTTGAGAATTTGGGTTCTGGCTAAAACGTCCAACTCGACACTATGTGGTTCTTTTGGTACAGTAAGAGGAAAAGTATCCGGAGGATATGATGGAGATGGGTGAGCAAGGTCTGAAAGTAATCCTTCAATCTTGCCAAGCACTGTTTCATACTTAAAAACAGCCAGTTTTTTACGAATGGATTACTCTAGAATATGGTAAAGTTTGTGGAAATCATGCGAACACGGTGTTTTCCCTAACGACAAGACAGCATCTTCCCACATTTCATGGTGGTCCAGACAAACAGAGCATTTGACATGTCTTCGTAGCTCCCTCATTTCTTCTTTTGGGCCACTGATCTTTTGTTTTTGCTCACTAGCTACTAATGGGGTTCTAGCATATATGAAATGGTGTCTTTTGGTTTTTCAAACAGTTCGTGGTAACGAGCTGTAGTAAGGAGCGACCCGGCTCAATAGTAACCAAAACTCTAAAAAATGGAATTTTGATACCAATAGCTACATCAAAAGAATCACTTTTTAATGATGATTTTAAATATATAAGTTTCATCAACTTTAATCTTACCTATTAAAAGTTACGAGCTTGAGAAAATTGGCCTTATTTTAGAAAATAGGGAGAAACAACCCTAAAAGTCATAGAACCTTAACGAAAATCACACCATCAGATTCAGCGTATCAGAGAACACTAAAGTAGAAGTTTCAAGCTCATATCTACAAAAATGTGGAATTTTGTATTTTTTGCCAGGAGGCAGATCACGGATGCGTGTTTATTTATTTGTTTGTTTGTTTGTTTTGTTTTTTTTTCAAGGGGTGATCGTATCGACCCAGTGGTCCTAGAATCTTGCGAGAGGGCTCATTCTAATGGAAATGAAAATTTCTAGTGCCTTTTTTAAGTGACACAAAAATTGGATGGCACCTAGACCCCCTCCCACGCTAATTATTTCTCCAAAGCCACTGGATAAAATTCTGAGAAAGCAATTTTATTCAGCGTAGTCAAGGAACCTTATAACTATGACTTTTCGGACGACTTACTCCCCCAAAGTCCCCGTGGGAGGGGCCACAAGTCACAAAACTTGAGCAGTGCTTACATATAGTAATGGTTATTTGGACGTTTTGTCCAAATAACGTGTACAGACGTTTTCTGGGGGATTTTTAGGTCATGGGGGGGTTGAGAAGGTGGGGATATGTTGGAGGAACTATCCTTGGAGGAATGTGTCATGGGTGAAGAAAAGTTTCATGAAGGGAGCGCAGGATTTTCTAACATTATTTAAAAAAATGAAAAAATAAATATGAAAAAAATTTTTCAACTGAAATTAAGGAGAATTATTAAAACTTAAAACGAAAACAGAAATTATTACGCATATGATGGGCTCACCTCCTCCTAATACCTCGCTCTTTACACTAAAGTATTTTTAGTAATTTCAACTATTTATTCTACGGCTTTTGTGATTCAGGGGTTATTCTTAAGAAACTGGGACAAAGTTTAAGCTTTAGTGTAAAGAACGAGGTACTGACGAGGGGGTGAACCCCTTCATATACGTAATAAAAACATGAGAACACAGAAGTTAGTTACGTAAGCTAATTTGTAAGTTACGTATATATTTTACTAATAAAAAACATTAGTAAAAAACTATAAGTTCTAGTTGCCTTTTTAAGTAGCCAAAAAATCAGAGGGCAAGTAGGCTTCCTCCCCCACTCTTTTTTCTCAAACTCATTCGATCAAATTTATGAGAAAGCCATTTAGCCAAAAAAAAATTGTGCAAATTTCGTTTTAATTATTCATCTGCGGAGAGCCAAAATTAAAACATGCTTTGATTCAAAAACGTTCAGAAATTAAAAAAAAAACAAGTTTTTTCAACGGAAAGTAAGGAGCGACATTAAAACTTAAAACGAACAGAAATTTTATATGAAAAGGGCTGCTTCCTCATCAACGCCCCGCTCTTTACGCTAAAGTTAGCCTCTTTCTCTCAACTCTGCTTTTTAAAACAGTAAAAAGTTTTAGCGTAAAGAGCGGGGCGTTGATGAGGCCCTTTCATATACGAAGTAATTTCTGTTCGTTTTAAGTTTTAATGTCGCTCCTTACTTTCCGTTAAAAAAAACTCGTTTTTTTTTATTTAATGCTCGGCCTAAGATCTCATCGGTAGTCTCTATTATCTCTGTTTTAATAGTGTATGTGTGTATGTGTTGGAATAAGGACGCTGTTTAACTACTCGTGTCCTTGTATCGGCCCTGCAGTATGTTGCTACAGCTGATTATCATTTTGAGGGGGTCAAATTGATTAGCCAGTTCCAACTTCAGAGCCCGCAGAGCTTCTCTATCTTCGAGCTTACTAATATCAAAGCGGACTTTTGCCTATTTTTTTTTTCCCACCAAACAAAATTTTTGCAGCAACAAGCCAATGGTCATACCCAGAGTAGGAGCTTGTGCCGGTGCCATTGCAGGAGAGTGGGGCCTGTAGAGATCTTTTCCACCGCTGACGCACGAGCATGAAGTCAATTCGTGCCTTAGTGGCGCCGTCACTGGAATGCGAGGTTAAAAGGTGGCTAGGATTTTGCTGATCTATGGTATTGGTGATAACAAGGTGATTTATCAAAGCATGGTTTACCAGCCTTTGCCCATTCTTACATATGTGACTTTGTCTAAGTTTTCTCAGGACTTGTCTTGTGGTCTGCTTAGACAGAACGATTCTTACGTGGAAGTCTGCAGCAACAATCAAAAAGAACGTGTAACAACAGAAAAAGACCAGCTTCTGCATAAGTAGGTATAATCGATATATTTGAGAGTTCTTCATTTAGCTTAGCCCTGGAAAGTCTAAAGGAGACCGATTCCCGTTTGAGCATTTCTGTTTAATTGGTTCATGATAATACCAACCCCATCGAGTCCCAAATTATCATCTTATCATCGCCTTCCAGAAACACCATAGTCTGGCTAGCTTTTTGACTTCGCGACACTCGCGTCAATGCGGGAGCCGCATTGCTTGCCAGGAACGCTGTAGCTATATTTAAAACTTTTCTTTTAGGTATCAAATCCATCGGCGTTTCTTGGGAATAGAATTGACGGCAAGAACCCAGTCTTACAGGTTACTCGTACCATGTTGGGCACCACCTTGCTCGGCGTGAAGTTCAGTAGCCTTTACATCCTTTCTTCAGTTTTAGGTATGCTAACGGATCATTTCTGCTACTCAGGGGCAGAAGACTGAGCCTCATAGCCTACAAACAACTACGAGCTTAGCTTGACCTTTGATTCCCACCTGGAATTAGCAGGGGCTTCAGGGAAGAGAAAAGTTAAAAATAGACAAACTTTTATATGCAAGTTCTATAGTTAACTGAATAATTTTCCTGACTAATGCTAGGTGACTTTCGCTGTTTATTTGGTTTTGTTGTTATTTATTTAAGAGAAGAACTTGAGTCTCTCCGCTTATAAGTTTTTCAAATTCATTGGAAGTCCCAGAAATTTAAGACCCAGGACATTCTTTATGCTGAATTGGTTTGAACTTCATTTTCAAGGACTAGGTCCTTATCAGTTTTCATACTATTTGATCACGTCATGTGAAACTGACACATACAGGAAAATCCTTCTTGCGTCTGGGGGATTCATTGGTAAATCACCAAAAATTTGTGGGTGCAGTGTAGTGAATGCTCATTCATGTCTTTGCAAAGTATTACGAGCCAATGAATTAGTTTTGTGAACATAAAACATGGATCAGTGTCATGAATAATTCAATGTAAGCCTTTTGTTTTTGGTTTGAAGAACTCATACAATATTATTAAAGCATTAGCTTGTCAGTGTCAGAAACAGGAAAAGGTATAAAACAAATGTTTACTTTTAATAATAAATGAGCAACGAAACAAAACCCATAGTCAAGCTAGTCATCTTATTCAACATCAGATAAGTTTATTACATTTCAAAATAGACACAAAACGATATACGCACATGATAAATTTCCCCAGGAACTATTGTAGGTCCGTAAAAGGACGATAATGGTTATGGAACAGAAACCAAGATGGATGCCTTAAACATGAAACTAAACATTTATTGTTTCGTTGATCTGTTAATATGATGTATAGAGAAACACTGATATTCAAAAATAACACAATTGAAAAAAGAAAAGCGAAAGGTTGAAACTCCTTAGAGTTTTAGTAACAGGATGAACACACACTATAGTGAAGAAGGAAGTACAAAAAAAGGAAAATTAGGAAAAAAACTAAATATTCAATTACACCTTTTTCCAAGATCGGAGTCTTACAAAAGAGGTCTCCTGTTTTAATTTTTTTTTGAAGTTTTAGTCCTCAACTATTTATAGAAATAGTTGTTTGTCTAATCCTCTTGGTAAAGCCTGGAGTTGAAGGGAGAGCCGTGGCTCCCCAGCATATTCTTTAAAGCATTCTCTATTTTACTTGGTGACTCCGGCTCATGAAAAGCTGTTTACGGGCCATTTTGTTCCATGGGATATCTTTTCTTCCAACTCTTATTTTGGACACATTCTAAAATATTCATTAGCAGTCTTATTTCTATATAGAAGTGAATTAGATAAAATGTCTTGTTTTTTTTTCTAGGAAAGCTGAACAATGAAGCCTTTTGAGGGATGAATTAGAATCGTCATTTAAAAGAAAATAAGAGAACGTCCATTTAAACACACCGCTTCTACTTTCAAAGTGAATACTCACTCTGAGCTGTACCCTGGCAGAAGCAAAGATTCAAACACGTCAGTAGTATGGGGTATATTACTTTAAGCGGGGTCCTGTCCCGACGTACTATTGGAGTTGCTAACATCTTTTTTGGCATCATTCCAAGAATATATAAACCGGTTTCCGAGAATTTCGAGAATTTCAAGAATGATGCATTATTTGGTATTGCGTAATCATTCAGGTTGTCGTTGAAACATTACAACGAATACGAGAGGGCCCATATCATGATTTTGAGAATTTCTTGGCATGTTTTAAAGAATTTCAAGAATAATGAGTTATATGGAATTGCGTAATCATTCATGTTGTTGATGAAACAATACGACGCGTTCTGCAACAGCCCTCACATTTGGTCCTTTGAGATAACAGCTGAACCAACAACATTTTTAGCCTCTAAGCAGTTTACGATTGATTTTATGAAACTTTTGTCAGATGTATGAATCAAACAGGAGACCCATTGTTTCCTATGGTAAAAGAACGACACGTTACTTGAATGAGTCAAAAAGTCATTGATTACATTATGTTCTTATAAATACATTCTATGCAATCAATATATTATTTCTTGTATGCTAGCCAACTAATATTAAGCGTCAAAATATCGCAACAAGTTAATTGCGCAATCGATTTCTCAATTGGAGTTGGATATATGCTAAATACTGTCAGTGATTTGTTTCCGGGCACCTTTTTTAGCATCAGGCCATGAATTTGCATACTACAGTGATTTGAAATGCTTGCTGGAGAGACACATTCTTTTGATGATTAATGAAACTTGTTTTGAGCTCCAAAAATTGTAATGACTACAGCCAAGCAGGTACTCTTTTTGTAATGTGATGGTTCTGAGCAAACCGGTTTTCCATTACTGAGGTTGTGCCTGATGTTGGATCACCGAGTTCCCACCCAGGACCCCAAGTTCCAATATAGGGCCCCACGTCCCCCTCTAGCATCCCAATGATCCCCCAATTCCCCCCCCCCAATTTTTAACTACGACTTTTAACTGATTTTATTTGATTTTTTCCGTGTCTTAGAATCACATTAAATATACTTATAATAACACAACTTCAGTGGCAAAATTCAAAAATTACAAAATGAAGAAGATATAAAAATGTCAGTCGTGATTTTTCTATTAGAAAGATAATGTTTGTAGTGACGTTTTCTTTTACTGTTTTTTCTACTGAAATTTTTCATGAGCTTTTTTTCATGCTTTGAAATCACATTAAATATACTTATAATTTTCTAAAAATACAAAATGAAGAGGATTTAAATATGTCAGTCGTGGTCTTTTCTGTTAGAAAAATAATGTTTGCAGTGAAATTTTTTTGGGGAATTAGAATTTCTTGGGACTTACAGTTTTTTTCATAGAATGTTTTTGACACACAGGAGCGCTGTCACATGTATCGCTCACAAATCTCATAGCCCCCTGTTAAAGCAAGAGGTTTCACTGGAATATTTCCCACATCAACTCCTTGAAAAAATTGACAAGTTTCGAAGTTTTTCATTTGTTCATCTATAGTTACATCTCCTTCTTCCCAGTTTCTAGCCAAACATGAAAAAAAACACCACACTGAGTCTGGCCGCTTTGGCCAACAACAAAGAATCCAGGTTTTACAAATTCTCTGGCATCAATGGAATCCTTTGATAACCTTCAATTAAAGATAAAATAATCCGCTGACGTTAATTTTGAAACAAAACACAGAATTTTTATTCAAAAGCTGGAGATGTAAGAAATCGAATTTTCAGAGACAGACATACAAAAGATGAATCGACACACAGACGGAAAGATATCACATAGACAATAAAGAAAGAGGGAGCAAAACGACAAAGAGACAGACGCACAAAAAAGACACATAGACACACAGAAAGATAAAAAAAGACACATAGCCACATCAACACATAGACAAACAGAGAAATTTACACATAGGCACACAGAAAATGGACAAAAAGACAAATAGACACACAGACAGGCAAAAAGGCACACATGCACACGGACAATTAGACAGACGGACAAGAAGAAAAACTGGTAGTAAATTTATATCATGGATAACAATCATAGATTTCTCCAGTTTTAAATCATGGATTTCTCTTGCAACTGGCCTTTCTTAGAGAAATGTTTGGTGTTACACGCTAGAAAGAAGTTTGAATCACGGAATGTACCCAGAGAAATTTTTTTGATTTTGAAAATTAAAGGGATTTTTAACAGGTTTATATTAGAGTCGGGTATGGTATGCTGGTAATGAGGTTGACATAGACAATTTTAAATGATTTCTACGTAAATTTCACCGGTTATTAGCAAATGGTTCTGTCAAGTGAATATTTTTTGGAAGGGGACCATTGCACAATATGTTTTTAAATCAAGGATTTGTCATGCAATTGGCTTGTTTTAAGGGAATGTTTTACGTTGTATACTAGAACATGAGGTTGAAATTGACAATTTCAAACGATTTCAGCGTAAATTTGACATGCTATTAGAAAATGGTTCTGTCAAGTGAATATTTTTGGAAGGGTGTAATGGGACAATAGTTTGTTCAATTGATAGAAAATTTGGTTTTAAATCAAGGATTTGTCCTACAACTGGGCAGTTTTAGGAAGATGCTTGATATTACATGTTAGAAAAGCTTGAACAAGGAATGCTATGATGGTAGTGAGGCTAACACAGACAAGACGAAATGATTTCTACGTAAATTTTACCGGTTAATAGCAAATGGTTCTTTCAATTGATTATTTTTGGAAGGGGACCATAGTACAATAGATTGTTATATCAAGGAATTGTCTTGCAATTGGCCTGTCTTAAGGAAATGTTTGACATTTTATGCTAGAAAACGGGATTTGCATTGACAACTAAAATGATTTCTATGTAGTTTGACAGGTTATTAGCAAATGGTTATGCAAAGCGAATATTTTTTGGAAGCGTTTGGAAGGATTTATTTTATTGGTGCGTGCACGCTTACTGAGCCCAAACGAACCTAACTAAACAAGTTAACATAAAATTGACCCAAGTTAAAAATCAGTTGTATTGCCATCCATAACTTTAATCAAAAAAGCACTTGGACAAATAAATAAAAATGGTTTCATCTATGACTGTAAATTAATAGATGACGGCAGTAGGGATTTGAGTTTTTGATGTTGCACACAAGAAATTCAAGCATTGTCTGATGACACCCTTCCAAAAAATATTTACTTCACAGAACCATTTGCTAGTAGCCTATAAAATTCATTATCTTGTCAACCTTTTTATCAGCATACCATACACAATTCTAATATGAACCTTTTAAAAATCCCTTTAATTTTTAAAATTCATCGAGGTTTCCAACGGTATATCCCCTCATTTCAGCTTATTTTTAGCATGTAATATCAAACATTTACCTGAAACAGGCCAGTTGCAAGACACATCTGTGGTTGGAATCTGAAATTTGTATCAGAGTCACTACCTATTGTCCTCTGGCACCCTTCCAAAAATATTCACTTGAAAGAACCATTTTCTAGTAACCTGTCAAATTTACGAAAAAATCTTTTCATGTTGTCTATGTCAACGTCATTTTCTAGCATGCAACAAGAAACATTTCCTAAAAACAAGGATATTAATATAAAACTCCTTGATTTAGCAACCTATTGTCCTATGGTCCCCTTCCATAAATATACACATGACAGAAACATTAGGTAATAACTTGTCAAATTTACTTAGAAATCATTTCAAATTGTGTATGTCAACCTTACCTTCCAGCATGAATCGTCAAACATTTCCTTAAAACATGCCAATTGCAAGACAAATCCTTGATTTAACAATCTATTGTCCTATGTTTCCTTCCAAGAATATGCATTTGAAAGAACCATTTGTTAATAACCTGTCAAATTTACACAGAAATCATTTCAAATTGTCTATATCAACCTCACTACCAGCATATCATGTCTGATTCTAATATGAGTTTGTTAAAAACCCTTTAATTTTAGTAGCATAGTAATTGCTGGTTCTGCGCACCTATCTTATCCATTCAATTTACATCATTTTTAGTCCATTTTATATAATTTTAAATTCAGATATTGCACATTTTTAACATTTTCCATTCCTACACTCAAAATGAAAACAGGTCCTTGAAAGTCAAATTTGGTCTCATTTTTATACTTTTTCACAATATAAACATGGGCTCTAGACCCCACCTAGATAACCCCATAATTCAACCCATTTTCAATTGAATTTTTGACCATTTTAAGTGAAAATTTCCAACATTTTTACAATGTTCCATCCTGAACTTTAGGGTCATGTGAAATAATACTGATAAAAATCTAATAGTTTAATCTGATTTAATATTTAGTGGATAGTTCGATATCAATATCTATATAATTATATTATCTCTGTTTTTCCTTCAATAACCTTTAATATTATACTTTTATCAAATTCTTAGAATTTCTGTTCAAGATCAGCTGCTTTAGAATCAAAACGCTTAGGTAAAAATAGATAAACCATTTAAAATCAGTAATGATAACGATTTTCTTTCAATATTTAGTTGTAACTTTTTTACTTTTGTCTTTTGTAACTTTTTTCTTTTTTCTTAATTGTTCGAATATATTTATTTCCCATTTTCATTTCACTTAAAAGTTTCTCCATTTATTAGTAAATAATTTTATTAAATATTTTTTTGATTTGGGAATGATTTTTCTTTTAATTACCTTAATCTTTCTTCTCAGATTTCTTTCACTTGATGAACGAATTCTGGAAAGAAATCCAAACAAGTGTTAGAAAAAAATTTGATAACGACGTTTTATTTTGTTAGAAGGTGTGCCTTAGCTTTCTGGAAAAATATGATTTGTATTCTTAATAGGTTTGTATTTTGCACTTCGCTTAAAAGTTCCTCCATTTCCTGGTAATTAATTTTATTAACAATCAAATCGAAAATAATTTATAAATTAACATATAATTTACTATCAATGGCTTCCATGAATGCTTTTCTTTCTGAAAATATAACGCAGTAAATGATACAGGGATTAGCAGGTATTTGATGCAGCAACAGTTTAATTTCTCTATCAGTAATTGATCCACATGGATAAATATTCGATTCATGCTTTGAAACATCAAAACAAAATAAAGGATATACTGTTTTTAAATAATTGTAACTTACAATTGTTCCACTATCAACGTTTTTATGTTTATATACTAACTGTAAAAATTTTTGATAAGCGTTAGAATAATCTTGATTAGCATCACTGAAATCACATTTAAAACATTACTGAAACTGTTGGTTCATTCTATTTAGAATTGCTTGCTATGTATTAATCAGTTGAATTGATTAATGAAGAAATAATTAAACGAGAAAATGAATAAGGGAAAATCATTCATTATTTTTCGTACATAATATATGAAACCAGTTAAATTAAATGGTTTTAAATATTGCATGAAGTCTGTAAAGTTTAACATATAAATAAAATTCTTCTTACTTTTTGAATTATATTCTCCAAAACTTTAAAAATAC
This sequence comes from Artemia franciscana, assembly GCF_032884065.1. Classification (NCBI taxonomy): domain Eukaryota; kingdom Metazoa; phylum Arthropoda; class Branchiopoda; order Anostraca; family Artemiidae; genus Artemia; species Artemia franciscana. The sequence continues at coordinate 62,494,681 of NC_088869.1, read as the reverse complement.
TAACCGTCCTTTTACTTAAGCTATGCACCCGACATGTTACTCATATGCCGTCTAACCAAATTAAATGAAAAAAAACTTCTTTTTTTTATTTAATTTCTGAACGTTTTTGAATCAATGCATGTTTTGATTTTGGCTCCTCGCAGAGGAATAATTAAAATGAAAATGCAAATTTTTTTGCTAAATGGTTTTCTCATAGTTTTGATCGAATGATTTTGAGAAAAAAACAGCGGGGGAGGAAGCTAGTTACCCTCCGAGTTTTTGGTTAATTAAAAAGACAACTAGAACTTATAAGATTTTACGAACGTTTTTATTAGTAAAAGATATACGTAACTTACGAATTAGCTTACGTAACAAACTTCTATATCCTTATTGTGTTGCGAAAGCAACACTTTGGTTTTGCCCCGTTTTTTTTTTCCTATGCCGTCTATCTCAGCTTATTCCTGGAGACTGGTAAGGGTCTACCCTGTGCGGTTTTTACGGAAAGTTTGGACCTCAGGCTGGATTGATGAATTTGACATTACATTTTGGAAAGCTCCGTAGAACTCTTGCCTGGGGCCAAAAAGGATGATTTTTGCTTGTCCTCGAGCCAGGGCCTATGGTGTGCAAAGTGAAGTGGAGTTTTATAGCCTATGTCGGAAAGGAGTATCTGAAGTTGTGCAGCCAAGCTTTTGTTTCATCAAATCATGTTTCTGCTTTCGAGCGGAAAGCTCCGTTCTAGCAGGCAAGCAGGCAGGCACCAATTTCAAATTGAAGATGGACTAAAATCTATAAGTGTTAAATATATTTGGCAGTTCCCCGGCCCCACAGCCAATATATCTTCTTTGAGTGATAAATAGAAAAATTTACATAAACAAAAAAGTGCGATTTTCCCACGGGTCCGAAAGTGCTGCCATCTATTGTTTCTACCCATTTCTGTTCGTGATTTCAGCTGACGTTACCATTCTTTTTTTCTACTTGGGATTGCAATAGAGAAATGGTATTAGATATGCTTCTTAAACTTTAAAAGTTCTCTCTTTGCTAATGAAATTAGAGCTTATCCTGTGCTCCTTTTTAAGTGGTGGTGTTAGAAAGTTGGCCTCCGGCAAAAAAGTCAACTTTTGAGCTAAGACAGATAGAATTTTTTTCAACGGCAATCGATAGACCTTGATGAGCTGATCACAGTATGTGTCATCCATATTTTGGTACAAAAATTCCTTCATGAGATACATCAGTTTGAAAGTTTCAAGGGGTTGACAACTTCAGAGGTAAGGTACACACTGAAACCAAAAATAGGCCGATACCAATTGTGAGATATGTAGGGGACTTTCAAGCAACAGTCGACTATTAGCTTATAAACATCTTTGGCAATGAGGGGTTTGCAACTTTTGCTGATTGGTGTACCTATTATCTGTTTCTGGTGTAATTGATGGTAAGAACAACTTGGTTCCCGATTGTAAGACATGTAAGGGAGTTGTAAATAATAATCAGCTGTTGCGCTACAATGATCTTCAGTGACGAGGGGTTTGCAACTTTTGCTAGTTGGTGTACCCATTATTTGTTTCCGGTAAACTTGATTTATATCACTGGAGAGGAACTCGTAAGCAAGAATGGATTGCTACAGGGGGTTCATGAGAGGCTACAAATTTGTGCAAATTGGTGCACATCTATGGTATTTGATCCTGAAAAGTTACGGATAGCTTTATAATACCAACTGCATTATATAAGATAATGTTCCAAGTTTCCATCCGTCACGATGTCTACGATTGAAAAGGATAAAGTTCAACTGGCTGCAAAATCAATTTAGTCCTTTCTTCCGATATTCTTTTGCTGTTGTTTTTTCAACGCTGAAGAATTTGATCATGTGATTACTGATTGTGTTCTGCTTCGAATATGCCGTTTTGAATGCTTTGATAGTTTTGACAACTTCAGCATTTAACCGATAGCGAAGAAACAAAACCAAAGTGTTGCTCTCGCAACACTTTAATCGGCGAAGCCGGACAAAGGTTGCCGCAACACTTCACGTTGCCCAGGCAACGTAGGTCTAGTGTTTTTATTGCGTATATGAGGGGGTTCGCCCCCTCGCCAGTACCTCTCTCTTTACACTAAAGGTTAAATTTTGGCCCAAATCCTTAAGAATGACCCCTGAATCAGAAAGGTCGTAGAATAAATAGTTGAAATTACTAAAAATACTTTAGCGTAAAGAACGAGGTATTAGGAGGAGGGTGAACCTCTCATATGCATAATAATCTTCGTTCGTTATAAGTTTTAATGCTGCTCCTTACTTCCAGCTGAAAAAACTTTTCATATTTATTATTTCATTGTTTTTCTTAAATAGCGATAGAAATCCTGCGCTCCTTTCATGTAAATTTTCTTCCCCCATGACAAATTCCTCGATGGAAAGTTCCCCCAGCATATCCCCATCTTCTCAACCCCTCCCCCAGCCAAAAAATTCCCTGAAAAGTTTTGTACACTTCCAAATAACCATTACTATATGTCAGGACTGGTCAAAGTTTGTAACTTGTAGCCCCTCCCACAGGGACTTTGGGGGAGTAAGTCGTCCCCAAAGACACAGTTAGAAAGTTTTTCGACTACGCTGAATAAAATGGCTATCGCAGAATTTTGATCCGTTGACTTTGGGAGAACAATTAGCGTGGGAGGGGGTCTAGGTGCCCTCTAATTTTTTGGTCACTTAAAAAGGGCACTAGAACTTTTCATTTACGTTAAAGTGACCCCTCTCGCAAAATTCTGAGACCACTGGGTCGATACGATCACCCCTGGGAAAAAAAACAACCCAAACAAATAAACACGCATCCGTGATCTGTCTTCTTGCAAAAGAAACAAAATTCTACATTTTTGTAGAATGGAGCTTGAAACTCCTACAATAGGGTTTTCTGATTCTATGAATCTGATGATGTGATTTTCGTCAAGATTTTATGACTTTTAGGGGGTGTTTCCCCCTATTTTCTAAAATAAGGCAAATTTTTCAGGCTCTTAACTTTTGATGGGTAAGACTAAACTTGATTAAACTTATATATTTAAAGTCACAATTAAAATGTAAGTCTTTTGATGTAGCTTTTGGTATCAAAATTCCATTTTTGGAATTTTGATTACTATTGAGCCGGGTCACTCCTTACTACAGTTCGTTACCACGAATTGTTTGATAACGCGTCATTACCTAAGGGTTCAATTCAACAGCTGAAAATTCTTTTCAAATGAGTACTTGTGAAACCAGCTTCTGTAATTGAGCTCTATTAAACAAGTCAGACACAAATGCGCATAGGCTCCCGACGCGTGTTTTGACTTCTTCCCAGAATCCTTTCATCGAGTGAAAGAATTCTGGGAATGAAGCCAAAGGTAATTAAAGAAAAATTATTTCTCATTCAAAATTTTTTTTTTAATTATTTACTAACAAATGGAGAAACGTTTAATCGAAACGATAATGGGAAGTAAATATAATCGAACTATTAAGAAAGAAGAAACATGGTATATATTTAAGCTCTTATTTCACAAATTCATCAAATTCTTATTTCAGAAGACTCTTTTTGATTTTAATGCTCAGGATGGAAAATTGTAAAAATGTTTGAAAATTTCATTTAAAATAGCATGAATTCAATTGAAAATGGGGTTAGATGATGGGGTTATCTAGGTGGGGCCTAGAACCCGTGTTTACTTTTTTAAAAAAAAGTAAAAAAGAAATCAGATCAAATTTGATATCCAATGACCTGTTTTTGTCAATGACCTGTTCTGTCAAAATTTGCAACATTTAATGTTAAAATGATCTAAATGGACTGAAAATGATGTAAATTGAATGGATAAGGTAGGTGTGGCAGAATTGGCGATTACTATACTACTTATTTTCAAAGTAAATGATGGTTTCTCAGGGCACATTTTCAAGCTGCTTTCTACCATGTAACATTAAACTTTTACCTAAAACAAGCCCGTTGCAAGGCAAATCCTTGCTTCAAGTCTGTAATTTTAACCATTTTTACAGCTAGTTGTCTTATATGACCCATCCAAAAAATATTCACTTCACAGAACCATTTGCTAATAACCCGTCCAAATTACATAGAAATCAAATTAAATTGTCTATGTTAATCTCATTATCATCATACTGTGCCTAATTCCAAAATAAACCTGTTAAAATCACTTTCATTTTCAAAATCAATGAAGTGCTCTCAGGATACATTCCCTAGTTCAGGCTTGTTTCTAAAAAGTAAACTCAAATATTTTCCCTATCCTTGATTTAAATTTGAGATTTGTGATAATTTAACATCTTATTGTCCTACGGCACCCTTCCCAAAATATTTACTTGACAGTACAATTTGCTAATAACCTGTTGATTTATCCTGAAATCACTTTAAATTGTCTATGTAACCTCATTTTCTAGCATTAAACGTCAAAAATTTCCTTAAAAAAAGCCAATTGTAAGCAAAATTCTTGACTTAACAGCCTAGTGTCCTTTGGTCCCCTTTGAAAAATATTCACATGACAGAACCATTTGCTATTAACCTTTCAAATTTACAGAAAAATCATTTCAACTTGTCTATGTTAACTTCATTAACAGCACATCATGATCAATTCTAATATAAAAGTGTTAAAGACCATTTCACTTTCAAATCTATAAAGATTTCTCAGGGTACATTCCTTGATTCAAGCTTGATTCTTCCGTGTAACATCACACATTTACCTAAAACAGGCGAGTTGCAAGACAAACCATTGATTTAAATATGTAATTTTTACCGATTTAACAACCTATTGTCCTGGCACCTTTCCAAAAAATTATTCACGTGAAAGAACAATTTGCTAATAACCTGTCAAATTTTTGTAGAAATCATATCATATTGTCCATGTCAACCTCATTATCAGCATAGAATTCCAATATGAACCGGTTAAGAATCCCTTTAATTTTCAAAATCAATGAAGGATTCTCTGGGTACATTCCCTGGTTCAATCTTTTTTAAACATGTAACATCAAACGTGTCCCTAAAACAGTCCAATTGCAAGACAAATCCTTGATTTAAATCCAGAATTCGTAGGAATTTAACAGCCCATTGTCCTATGGCACCCTTCCAAAAATACTCACTTCACAAAATCATTTGCTAATAATTTTGTCAAATTTATGTTGAAATCGTTTCGAATAATCTATGTCAATTTCATTTGCTAGCATGTAACGTCAAACATTTCCTTCAAACAAGTCAATTGCATGACAAATCCTTAATTTAACAACCTATTGTCCTACGATCTCCTTCCAAAAATATTCACTTAACAGAACCATTGGCTAATAGCTTGATAAATTTACGTAAAAACCATTTCAAATTGTCTATTTCAACCTCGTTACCAGCATACCATGCCCAATTCTAATATGAACCTGTCTGTTTGTCCTTGTGTCTATGTGTCTTTTTCTGTCTGTCTGTGTGTGGGTATGTCTATTTGTCTTTTTTGTCCGTCTGTTTGGCTATTTGTCTTTTTGTGCGTCTGCCTGTGTTTTTTTAGCTTCTTCTTTGTTGCTTGTCTATGTGATATTTTCTGTGTGTATGTCTGTCTGTCTTTTCTTGTGTCTGTCCGTCTGTCTCGGAAAATTCTATTTCTTGCATCTCCGATTTTTGGATTATCATTCTGTAGTGTGATTCAAAAAGGTGACGTCAGCGAGTAATTTTACCATTAGTCGAAGGTGTTCAAAAGATTTCATTGATACCAGAGACCATGCAAAAGCTGGATTCTTTTTTATTGGCAAAGTGACCAAGTTCAATGTGCTTTTTATGCAGGTATGGTTGGAAGCTGGGAAGAGGGGAATGTGCCTATAAATGAACCTTTGAAAAACTTCAAAACATGTCCATTTGTTCAAGGAGTTGAGGAAAACCTTCTTCTTTAACTGGAGGCAATGACATTTGTGAACGATACATGTGACTGCATTCCTGTGTACCAAAAGACCATTTTTTGTAAAGAAAATTCCCAAGAAATCGAAGTAAAAAAAATATTTCTGCAAACATTATTTTTCTAATAGAAAAGACCACGACTGACATATTTAAATCATCTTCATTTTGTATTTTTAGAATATTATAAGTATTTTTTTTATTGTAAGTATATTTAATATGAATTCAAGACATGAAAAAAAGTTGAAAAATTTCCCCTTTTTTTTATTTTTCTAATAGAAAAACCACGAGTGACATATAGAAATTGAAATTTTTTAAATAAAATTCAAAGCTAAAAAAGTGGGTAGGGTGGGTGGGGTAAAAAGTTTGGGCCTTGGCATTCATTGGGGCCCAGGAGGGGGATATGGGGCCCTGTAAGGGAACTCAGTGACCTGGAGGGGAACTCGGAGACCCAAACTTATGTGCAAGCCAAATAATGGAAAACTGATGTGCTCAGGACCATTAAATTACAAAAAAGATACCTGCTCAGTTGTAGTCATTACAGTGTTTGGAGATCAAAACAAGTTTCATTAACCATCAAAAGAATATGTCTGTCCAGCAAGCACCTCAAGTTACTGTGGTATGCAAATTCATGGCCTGATGCAAGAAAAGGTGCCCGGAAACAAATCACTTATAGTATCTACTATATATCTAATTCCAATGGAGAAATCGATTGCACAATTAACTTGTTACGATATGGTGACGATTAATATTAGTGGGCTAGCATCTCAGAAACAATATGTTGATTGCCTAGAACGTATTTCTAAGAACATAACATCATCAATTACTTGTGGACTCTGTCGAGTAACGTGTCGTTCTTTTACCATAAGAAATAATGGGTCTCACGTTTGATTCAGACACCAGACATAAATTTCATAAAATCAATGGTAAACTGCTTAGAAGTTAAAAAATGTTGTAGGCTCAGTTGTTAACTCAAAGGAAAAGATCTGAAGGCTGTCACAGAACGTATTTGATTGTTTTCCCGACAACATGAATGATTACGCAATACCAGATAACACATCAATCTTGAAATTCTTGGAAACATGCCAAGAAATTCTTGGATATTCAGAAATTCTTTTAAATTCAAAATACTAGCATCTTGAATGATTCCGCAATACCAGATTATGCATCATTCTTGAAATTCTTAGAATTCTCGGGAACCGGATTGTTTATTCTTGGGATGATGCCAAAAAAGGGGTTAGCAGCTCCAATAGTACACCGGGGTATGATCTCACTTTTAAGTACCATATTCCATACTACTCACGTCTCGGTCTATTTATTTATTTTTTGTATAGAAGAAAATAAAACCTACATTTTGGTAGTATGGAAAAAGTACAATAGCAACAAGACCGACGAGGCTCAGCGATTATTTTTTTTTGAAGTAAATGGTAGACTTAAACATTTGCACATTACACTAAAAAAAAGGACGCAAATATAAACTGGAAGCAATAAAAGAAATGGAAAATAACTGAAAAAGTAGTCCCTATACACATCATTTTGTGAATTGTAGGAGTGTCAATCAGGGTTGAGACGGAGGGGACAATTATCTCCCTAGATTCCCCCCTAGATTTTAATAAGTACTGTTTTTAGTAATATATCCCCCTCTCTGTGAATTGACGTCCTTGGCGGGTTTACCGTTTATTTCTTCTTAAAAAGATGAAAATAAAGTTGTCAATTCTAGTTGTGTTGCGAGAGCAACACTTTGGTTTTGTCCCGGTTTTTTTTCCCTATGCCGCCGATGTCGGCTTATTCCTGGAAACTGGTAAGGGTCTAATCTGTGTGGTTTTTACGGAAACGGTGGAATTCAGGCCGGATTGATGAATATGGCATTACATTTTGGAAAGCTCCGCAGAACTCTTGCCTGGGGCCAAAAAGCATGGTTTTACTTGTCCACGAGCCAGAGCCTATGTTGTGCGAAGTGAAGTAGAGTTATATAGCCTATGTCCGAGAGGAGTATCTGAAGTTGTGCAGCCAAGCTTTCGTTTCTTCAAAGCATATTTCTGCTTTCGAGTGGAAAGCTCCGTTCTAGCAGGCAGGTACCACTTTCAAGTTGAAGATGGAGTAAACTCTATAAGTGTTAAATATATGCGGCAGTTACCCGGCCCCACAGCCAATATATCTTCTTTGAGTATTAAATAGAAAAATTTACAGAAGCAAAAAAAACGGCATAGTCCCACGGGTCCGAAAGTGCTGCCGTGATTTCGGCAGGGTTTATCATTTGTTTTTTTCGGACTTGGGATTGAGGTAGAGAAATATTATCAGATTTACCTCTTAAGGTTTAAAAGTTCTGTCATTGCTAAAAAAAAATTGGAGCTTATCCTTTGCTCCTTTCTAAGTGGTGACGTTAGAAAGTTGGCCTACGGCAAAAAAAATCAACTTTTGAACTAAGACAGATAAATTTTTTTTCGACGGCAATTCATAGCTCTTGATGAGCTGATCAAAGTATATGTCATCCATTTTTTTTATAAAAATGCCTTCATGAGATATAATAGTTTGAATGTTTCAAGGGGTTGACAACTTCAGTAATAGGGTACTCACTGAAACCAAAAATAGGCCGATACCAATTGTGAGACATGTAGGGGACTTGTAACGATAGGTCAGCTGTCATATTATAATCATCTTCGGCAGTGAGGGGTTTGCAAATTGTGCTATTTGGTGTACCTATTATTTGTTTCCAGTGTATTTGATGGTAAGACCGAGTTGGTTCCAGTGGTAAGACATGTAGGGGACTTGTAAGTAATAATCGTCTGTTAGGCTACAAACATCTTTAGTGAGGAGTGGTTTGTAACTTTTGCTAGTTGGTGTAGCCTACACATACTCACTGTAACCTAGAATTAAGTATTTACACAACGGGTACAAAGATAACGTAAAATAACGAGGCAGTTTCGTAATAATTAATAGAGTGTCATCTATGGTAACGTCGATTCGACGCCCTATGCGCCTGCAATGGCTCTGGAGGATCTTTATCCTTTTTTATCATCTATGGTATTTTGATCCTGAAAAGTTACGGATAGCTTTATAATACTAACTATATCATATAAGATACTGTTTCAAATTTTCATCCGTCACGATGTCTACGATTGATAAGGATAACCCTCAACTGGCTGCAAAGTCAATTTAGTCCCTTCTTTCGGTATTATCGATAGCTCGTGATGAGCTGATAAAAAATATGTCATAGTAGTTTCTTCATAATTAATAGTATCATTTATGGTATTTTGATCCTGAAAAGTTACAGATAGCTTTATAATACCAACTGGATTATATAACATATTGTTCTAAGCTTTCATCCGTCACGATGTCTAGGGTCGAAAAGGATAAAGTTCGACATGCTGCAAAGTCAATTTAGTCCCTTCTTTCGATATTTTTTTGTTATTGTTGTTTTTTCAACGCTGAGGAATAGCCTTTGATCATGTGATTACTGATGCGTTCTTCTTTGAACATAACGTTTTAGAAGCTTCGATAGGCTGACAACTTCAGCGTTTAACCGATAGCAAAGAAACAAAACTAAAGTGTTGCTCTCGCAACACTTTATTCGGCGAAGCCGGACAAAGGTTGCCACAACACTTCACGTTGCTCAGGCAACATAGGTCTAGTTTTATGAATACATTTGGTAATATATATAGCCAGGTGGTGGAAAGGATGAAATATAGCAGAGATTTTAGAAACAGATTATAATCTCAACGTGATTGGGAAACATTGCCTTCCTTGTAGTAAGTGATTGCATGCCAATGGTTATGGCCTCTCGTATATTACCCAGTCAGCCTAAGGTTTAGTACTCCTTGATTTGAGCCATTCAGGCATGCTTTTCAAAACTGATTTTACATCTCAAATTCAAACCTAATAACAACGGAGACAACCTAAATAATGCCAAATCCAATTGCCTTTTTCCTACCCTTTCACTCGAAAGAGTCCCAGAGTGGTAAATTAATCGGCTCTTGTAAAAGACGTGCCAAATATCCCTTTTATAAGTAGGGGCTTGGAAAATTGTCGATTTTTATTGATGTGGAGATTTTGGGGTCAGAATTCTTATTTATAGTCAATAAGTTATATTGAAGGCTAACAAATTAGGATTCAAACTGCGAACGAAAAATATTTTGAAATATCACAGCCAATTTGAGTGTGAATTTGGTTCATTACTCTTTATGGGTATTGGCAAAAAATAGTAGACTAAAAGTTATAAGAACGGCAAAGAGTTTAAACAATAACAGCTCTAATTTAGGATAAAAATTCTGTGTTGGTTTCATGACTTATATTTGTTTCTGAAGGTCTTTTTCCTGGTTTGTCAAGTAACTTTAGAGCTGTTAGTGACTGGGCACACGTCAATAAATGAAGAAAAATTAACTTCCATTCATTATCTTGATTTGTAGCCACGCTCCACTAGGTTGTTCCTAGGGCGTCAATTCACGAGATTTTAAGCGAGGAGGTCAAAATGCGTCCTTCAATGTGTAGGGGGGGGGCAAATTTGTTATTTGTTCAGATTTCTCAATGAAAATACCCAAAAAGAAGGCATTTTTCAAATTAAAATACCTAAAAAATTTGTTTTAAAAACCAGCGGGGAGAGAGGGAAAAGATCTAAGGGTACGAAGGGCCCCTCTCCCAATTGTCTCCACTGAGTCGTTCTAGTAATATTTCTATATTTATTGATGTATTTACATCAGTAAACAGTCACCAAAATCTCGACAGGTACTTGACAGATCAGGACAAAGACTTTGTAAATGAATGTAAGTCATTTAACTGACACCAAAATTTAAAATTACATTACCGGACAATTTGCAAGCGTACAGATTAGAAATAGCTTTTGAATGAGCTCTTAACATTCCTCTATGATGTTCTAGTAACCCGCTAGGCCTGTAAAAAGAAAAAAAAGAGACCGATTTGAGGTTTTTAACTATAATTAACTATGGGCTGTGGTTCGCTCTTCACTAGGTTGCAGCTAATGATTCAACCGTGACAAAGATTTCATTGCAAATTCTCCCAAGACACTAGCTAACATTGACATCTGTGAAATTTAATACTTGGTAGAATTATTAAAAACAAAGTAAATATAAGCAATGGCTTTTAATTGAGTCATTAAGCATTTATCTACTATCGTTGGGTAGCCTGCTAACGTTGCAGTACCTTAATGATGAGCAGACGATTTATGAAACTTACCAAAGGGGCTTGGAGGGGGAGTGTACGGGAGAGGTTCCTGTAAACCTCCAGTTAAGGATTCTGGAACATAACTATTACAACAGTACTTGTTTTGTTCTTCAGAGCCTTTCCACTTAAAAAGTGGCACCAAAAGTATTGTTTTCAGTGCTATATCGCACTTACGAAGGGTAGAATTAATAAAAAGCACGTAGATATGAGTAATAGCTTTCAAATGAGCCATTAAACATAACTCTTAAAAATTCTGCTATCCCAATAGCCCCAGCTTTCAACTTGAGACATGGCACCAAAACTGCCGTTTTTAGTGCTATTTGCAACTTGCAGATGGTAGAATTAGCATGAAGAACGCAGATCTAATCAACGTCTTTTATATGAACTATAAATCTGTCTACAATGTTCTGGTAGCCTACTAGCGCCACCCCTTGAGAAATGCCGCAAAAACTGCTATTTTATTGCAGTTTGGGACTTGCAGATGACAAAATTTATAAAAAAAAAAGCATGTACATATGACAAGTAGCTTTTGAATAAGCCATTAAGCATTTCTCTATAACGTTCTGGCAACTCACTAGGCCTGCTGAAAAAAAAGAAAGAAAAAACTGACGACAAATCAGTGCAACCGATGCAAAAAAGTGAATTTTATTGTTGTTCAATGAAGGGAATTTCAAGAATAATGATCAAAAATTTCAATTTTCAGTTTTAAAAAATATGTAAAAAAAAATGTAACTCCAAATTTTATTTTTTAATAAAAAAATTCACGACTGACATATTTATATCGTCTCCATTTTGTATTTTTAAAATATCATAGGTGATTTTTTTTTTGGTATAAATATATTTAATGTGATTTTAAGACATGGAAAAGAAGTTGAAAAGAATTCAGTTAAAAAAAAGTTAGCCCTCTTAAGATTTCCCTGTACAGAGCTTTTGACCATGCTAATTCCAATGGCAAACTTTTCATTTTCATCTGACGCTATTTTCGAGAGGTTTCAGGCTTTTTTTGAAATCACCTTAAATTTCTTTATTTCTTCGGCTGCACCATTACTAGGTTGCAGCTACTGCTGCAACCATGAAATAAAAAAAAAACATATAGATCTTTAATTCTTTGTCTTAATACCAAAATAGATTTCCTTTTTTAAAATTAAATTTAGTAGCAATTAAGAAAGTTGCTCCAGACGAGTAGCTTCGGTATAAAAGGTTAACTAAGCGGACAGCTTTGCATATCCAGACATATTTGTGGCAAATTTTGCTAGCTCAACAGAAATATCCCTTTAGGCTTAGGGAGTTATTTAACCTGTCCCTAAATAGAAAAGCCACTCAGCACTTAGAAATGAATTGAAATTTCAAGAAAAAGATTATTTCTTGTATAGTAGGATATATGGTATTATAAAATAAGTTTGTTTTCATTTCAAAAGTTTTGGGAAGAGTTACCTGAGTTCTCCTGCAGAACTATTTTCATTCGCCTTTCTTCCTCTTTGGATGCACACCCTTACGTATGGAGAGAATATTGCTATGGAATTGTTAAGTAAATAATCTGAATGAGTAAGTATAACATTAAGTAATACTTATTTTAATATACTACTTTTTAGTGGTTTCACAACCACAAGCCTAAACATCTCCAACCCCTAAGCGACAATAAGTTTGGGCCAGGGGCGTAATTTTCTATGAGGCAGAGGGGGCGACTGTCCCTCTCAGACCTCAGTTTTCCCCCAGACCCTAGTTTTCCCATCCCCCCAGCTGAAATTTAGTTTCTCCAAAGTGTTGTCAAAACTAAAATAAGCCTTCACAATTCAAGCATCCACTGAAAGAGGTCAGTTTTCTTTAGTAGATCTTTACCATTTTTTTATTACTGTATGCTTCGTTTTTCAGTTTTTTCTATCATTTTAACTTGATTAAAGAAAAATTGGCTCTAACTTTAAACAACAAGGAAAATTACTTTTTTGTATCGGTAGCACTGATGTGTCTCCCTTTTTTTCTTTTTTTCTACAGACCTAGTGGGCTAGCAGAACATTATAGAGAGATGCTTAATGGCTCATTCAAAAGCGATTTCGCATATCTACGTGCTTTTTATAAATTTTGCCATCTGGAAGTGCTAAATGGCACTAAAGTGTTACTTTTTGTGCCATTTCTAAGGGGGTCGCAATAGCAGGCTACCAGAACATCGTCAACAGATCTTTTATAGCTCATATAAAAGGCATTGCTCATATCTACGTCCTTCATATAAATTCTACCATCAACAAGTTCCAATTGGCGCTAAAAACTGCACTTTTAGTGCCGCGTCTCAAGTGGAAAAGCTGAGGCTATTGGGCTAGCTGAACTTATAAAATTGATGTTTAATGGCTCATTTGAAAGCTATTGCTCATATATATGTTTTTTTTAACAATTTTGCCCTTCATAATTGCGATATAGCACTGTAAACGATTCTTTTGGTGCCACATCTTAAGTAGAAAACTTCTCAAGTACAAAACAGGTACTATTGTAATAGTTATGTTCCATAGCCCTTAACTGGAGGTTTACAAGATATTAATCCATCGTCTACAAGTTCCATACGGCAAAAAAGGCACTTTTTATGCCGTTTCTCGAGGGGTGGGGCTAGCGGGCTACCAGAACATCTTAGATGGATTTTTAATAGCTCCTATAAAGAATACTGCTCACATCTAGGTTATTCCTATAAATTTCACCATCTGAAAGTTTCAAATGGCACTAAAAATGGCACTTTTGTGCCATGTCTTAAGTGGAAAAGCTGGGGCTAGTGGGCTACCAGAACTTTTTAGAGTGATGTTTAATGGCTCATTTTGCTCATATCTATGTGCTTTTTATCAGTTCTACCATTTTCAAGCGAGATATAGCACTGAAAACAACACTTTGGTGCCACTTCTCAAGTGAAATATCTTGGAAGCATAAAACGGTATCACTGTAATAATTACGGTCCAAAACCCTTAACTGGAGTTTTGCAGGAACACCTCCCGCAAATTCCCCCTCCAGCCCCCCCTTAATAAGCTACGCAATTAAAGTCCTACAGACACAAATATATTAAAGTGCATTATTAGAGGCGTGGTTCTGTTACTACAGCGCTTGACTAATTAGATTATTGCGCGTTCGATTCTAGCTTGGATTTTTTTTTTTTTTAATCATGGTTTGTCCTTTCTTATGATTACTCTTCAGTTAATCCACTATTTTTGCAAATGTGATACATTCATTTTTTAAAGCCTATCCCGGGAAGGCTCATTTTAAACCTATTACTCGTATCTACGTGCTTTTTATCAATTTTACCATCCATAAGTGCCACATAGCACTAAAAACGGCACTTTTGGTTATACTTCTTAAGCGGAAGAGTTTGGAAGCATAAAACGGTGTCATTACAATAATTATGGTCCAAAGCCTTTAACTGGAGGTTCATAAAAACCCTTCATATATACTCCCCCTCCAGACCCTCTTAGTAAGTTTCATAAATCGCCTACCTATCTTAAAAGTAAAAGATTATTACGAAAACAAATTAACTTTAAATTAAATTTCAACTAAAAGTCTACCAAAAATGAATCTTAAATGATCAACATTTTTGTATTGAACCTTCTAATTTCACTCTGCGATGAAGCCTGTGTGCTAGTTCTAACGGCGGTAATTGAGGGGAAAGGATGTCCTTGCCCCATTTAGTTTCTGCTCCTACTTGGGTTTTGAAAAACACCTTATTTTGGTCATTTCATTGGAAAAGGCACCTTTCCATTTAAAACATGGGGGAAAGAACCGAAAGTGCACTTTCCGGGAATGAGCTATCAAGTCAAATTTATAAAAAGCGATTATTATAATCGCTAAGAAAAGCGATAAAATTAAAAGCGATAGTTATAAAAACCCTTAAACAGCTCTTTTTTGTTACAGTAGCCTTCCAGTTTCTGCTGGTCAGTAGGTGATTTATAAAGCCCTGTCTTCGGTATGGCTTTTTCAGGCAAAGTCGGCCAAGTAAAAACAGCTTTTTGCTCATCGAAAAACAAATGTTCCTGAAAAACATGTATTGTTTTGTGAAGCATGGATAATGAGCTTTATGTTATGTTTTTCGGTTCGAAAAACTGTAAGTTTTTCGTAAATATCAAGGGTCTTTGAAGTATTTTCTAGAGGTGTCTTTTCTCCCTTAGATTGGTGATAATTAGAAATTATATTAAAAATAAGTTTTCAACTGAAACTAAAGAGTGACATTAAAACTTAAAACGAAGATACATTATTCCGTATAAATAAAGAAGATTATGGCAGCGTTATTTCTACATTAAATTTTAATCAAAAACGAACAAAGATTAATTAAAAAAAACAGAGTTTCTCCGGGGAAGTCAAGAGCAAAGTTAAAACTTAAAACGGACAAAAATTACTACGTCACATCTTATCTAATATATATGAATAAAACTGTTACAAACAAAACCAACTAATTATGTCTTCCTATGCTTTTAATATTATAGAAAACCAGCGCTTTACTGAAAGCACAAAATAATATAGGAGTTTCGGCAGAGTAAAAACAAACCAATTAGGGACACTTTTTACAGAGAAAAACATTATCAATCCCTTTTAAGATAAAGCAACAATCCATTTTAAGATTGTTACTTTATTATTATTTTTTACGTTTAATTAAAGCCATTTTGATAGTATTAGGACTACAGACTAGCTTTAGAATTTGTATCATAGCTTGAAAATTCACTTTTGTGTAGAGTGAAATAATCAGATATCCAGTGTTGATTTTATGTCTTATTTGATCTTCATTTCAAGTAATATTTAAGCATAGTTCTTACAATTTAAGACTGAATTAAATAAAAAAAAACTAATTTTTTTAGCTGAAAGTAAGGAGCGACATTAAAACTTAAAACGAACAGAAATTACTCCGTATATGAAATGGGTTGTCCCCTCTGCAATTCCTCGCTCTTTACGCTAAAGCTTTTAATTGTTTTAAAAAGCAGAATTGTGGCAAAGAGTCGAACTTTAGCGTAAAGAGCGAGTAATTGCAGAGGGGACAACCCATTTCATATACGGAGTAATTTCTGTTCGTTTTAAGTTTTAATGTCGCTCCTTACTTTCAGCTAAAAAAATTAGTTTTTTTTTATTTAATTTCTGAACGTTTTTGAATTAATGCAAGTTTGGTTTTGGCTCTCCGCACATAAATTATTAAAATGAAATATGTATATTAATTCTTTTTTTTGGCTAAATGGCTTTCTCTTAGTTTTGATCAGACGATTTTGAGAAATAAGGGGTGGAGAAGGAGGCCTAGTTGCCCTCCAATTTTTCGGTTACTTAAAAAGGCAACTAGAAATTTTAATTTTTAACGAACGTTTTATAAGTAAAAAATATACGTAACTTAAGAATTAACTTACATAACAAACTTTCATAACCTTATATTTTTATTATGTATACGAGGAGGTTTGTACCCTCGTTAATACCTCGCTCTTTACACTAAATCGTAAGTTTTGTCCCAATTCTTTAAGAATGACCCCTGAATCAGAAAGGCCGTAAAATAAATAGTTGAAATTACTAAATACTTTAGCATAAAGAGCAAGGTATTTATCTCCTCCTAAATACCTCGCTCTTTATGCTAAAGTATTTTTAAAACCTCTCATATGCGTTATAATCTCTGTTCGTTTTAAGTTTCAATGCTACTTCTTCCTTTCATTTGAAAAACCATTTTCATGTTTATTTTTCATTGTTTTCTTATAGTAATGCAAGAGAATCCTGCGCCCTTTTCATTGAATTTTTCTTCCCCCGTGACAGATTCCTCCAAGGAAAGATCCTCCACCATAGCCCCCTCTCGTTAGCCCCACCCCCAAACAAAATAAAATCCCCCTGAAAACGTCTGTGCACTTCCCAATAACCATTATTAAATGTAAACACTGTTCAAAGTTTGTAACTTGCAGCCCCTCCCCCAGTGATTGTGGGGGAGTAAGTCATCCCCAAAGACATAGTTATTATGGTTTTTGACTATGCTGAACAAAATGGCTATCTCAAAATTTTGATCCGTTGACTTTGGGAAAAAAATGAGCGTGGGAGGGGGCCTAGATGCCCTCCAATTTTTTTGGTCACTTAAAAAGGGCACTAGAACTTTCCATTTCCGTTAGAATGAGCCCTCTTGCGACATTCTAGGATTACTTGGTCGATACGATGACCCCTGGGGAAAAAAAAAAAAAAAAAACAAAAAAACAAACAAATAAACACGCACCCGTGATTTGTCTTCTGGCAAAAAATACAAAATTCCACGTTTTTGTAGATAGGAGCTTGAAACTTCTACAGTAGGGTTCTCTGATACGCTGAAACTGATGGTGTCATTTTCGTTAAGATCCTACGACTTTTAGGGGGTGTTTCCCCCTACTTTCCGAAATAAGGCAAATTTTCTCAGGCTCGTAACTTTTGTTGGGTAAGACTAAACTTGATGAAACTTATATATTCAAAATCAGCATTAAAATGCGATTCTTTTGATGTAGCTATTGATATCAAAATTCAATTTTTTAGAGTTTTGGTTACTATTGAGCCGGGTCGCTCCTTACTACAGTTCGTTACCACGAACTGTCTGATATTACTCACTATTGGTGATATAGCTGGCGAGACCAAAATACTACCTGATAAATAAATCCAATATTTCTGTATGCTGTTCAATTACTTCGTGGTTATAAAAAACATTTTATTTTATAATTATCATTTTAAACAGTTTAAAAAAAATTTACGCTTATATTTTTAAGGTAATTTAATTGTATACTGAAAGCTACTGATGTCACTACTGGTGTAATACTATGAAAAGCTTCATAGATTCGTTTATTGTTGTCAGGCTACATACTCATTTTTTTTTTTTTTTTTTTACTCCCATATCAATATTCCTGTTTTTTTATACTTGACTTTTGTGTTTTCAGTAAAGCGCTAGTTTTCTAAAACCCTAAGAGCATAGGGAAACATAATTAGTTGGTTTATTTGTTCTAGTTTTATTTATATATATTAGATAGGCTGTGAGGTAACAATTTTTGTCCGTTTTAAGTTTCAGCTTCGCTCTTTACTTCCCTCGGAAAAACTTGTTTTTTTAATTAATCCTTTATATGAGTTATAAAAAATCTGTCTACGATGTTCTGGTAGCCTGCTAGTGCCACCCCTTGAAAAATGGCACAAATGGCCATTTTAGTGCCGTATGGCACTTGCAGATGGTGGAATTTGTAAAAAGCACGTAGATATGAGGAATAGATTTTGAATGAGCCATTTAACATCTCTCTATGATGTTCTGGTAGCCCGCTACGCCTGCTGGAAAAAAAGAGAAATCAAACGGGAGACAGATCAGTGTTACCGATGCAAAGTAAAGTTTGTTCCTTGTTGTTCAAGGAGGGGGGCTGCAATTCTGACTGTAGTTTTCAACCTTGCTGGTTCCAATGATACACCTTTCATTTTGATCTGACGTTCACCTGGGTCAAAACCCTTTTGTACAAGTTTCCCCTTTTCCCAAAATTATTGACATTTCCTAAAGCAACAACTCTCAATGAGCAAATCCAATGTTAAAAATGTCATTTATTTTGAACTAAGGTTAAAAAACAGATTTTTTGCGTATATATTGGAATCAACATGTCTTTCTTATGAGTTCTGGTTTCTATCTCCAAGGGTCCCTCTTTACTTTCCCTTCACTACCGTGAACACATGGACATTTTAGTTGGATATTTCTTACTTATGAATTGTTTATCAAGACATAAATGAGTCTGTGAATAAAAGTGCGTCCGAAAATAGTCATAAAATATTGTCGCAATTGTGATAATTAAGATGCACAATCGTAAACCTGTCGATAATAAAAAAAAAACAAACGGTCTAAACCGAACCATCCATGTCTTATCTTCGTGGGGATTCTGACCTTCTGTGTAGCCATATGTCAGGACGTGTCTTTCATTCTATTTTTTTCCTGTTTCCCGTTTTTTAGTCTGCAACCTCCTGCGGACTGAATTGTTGAACTAATCCAACTTGGGATTAATCTGTCTTTCTCCTGTCATGTAGGTTATGTTTAAGTTTTTTATTCACGAGCAAAAAGAGAGATGAAAAATAAAATAATAAAAGAATCTTTTATGTACAATTATCCCATGAAGTTAACTGAACTTTAAAGATATTCAAAATGGAAGACTACTCTGAAAGGTAGGTTTATGAGGGTAGTTTAAAAGAACAAAGCTTTCCTAATGGCATTAGAGAGCAGTATTAAAACTTACAAAAAATAGGTTTATGTTGCTAGGTCAAAGCGAAGCTTTGTAGCAACCTCTAGTTCTATGTGTGCTTCTAAACAGAGGATTCTATAATTCTAATTGATTTGATTCTATGTTTCACACCGAATGAGTGCCACATAGACATTTTGTGCATTGCGGGAAAACTATGCCATTGCTTTGGGGTTGTCAATTCATCAAAACATAGGGGTGACGGACAAGGATTAAAAAATCTTAATGAATATACGAAAAGCTATTTTTCGAAAATCTAGGGGAAGGGATTTTTTTCGGTGAAAACACCAAAAAACTTGGTTTCAGAAATCTAAGGGGGGTAATTGGCGCCCATTTACTTTGTGCCATTCAAAACTACTTGTAATAGGTGCCAAGCTTCCTGCATGACAAATTCTCATGCCTAATAATGTATCAAAAGCAAATGAAAGATAATTGAAAGTTATAGTTCACTTTTAAAGAGTCAAATGAGATCGAAGCGCAACTAGCCCCTCCTCTCTAATGTCCCTTTTCCCCCAGACCCATCCAATAAGAAATTTTGAGATAGTCATTTTGTTAAAAATAGTTCAGACATCAGATAATAAAAACTCCGGGGTTGACGGAGACCCCTAGAGCCTGGGATCAAGTGTTTAAAGTTATGTCCCGGGGACATTTAAAGATTTTATGTAAGGGGATTTTTTATAAACTTAAGAGGTGGCTCATTTGATTGGGAGTTGAAAGTTCTAGTTAGTTTTTCAAAAGTCAAAAGGGATCGGAGAGTACCTATCCCCCCTCCCACACACCCTTTTTTCCCCAAATGCATTGGATCAAAATTTTGAGATTGCCAGTTTGTTCGAAATAGTCCAAAGATCAGATTTAAAAAAAACTTTGGAGTCAACATACCCCCTCCTCCCCGCAGAGAGCCCAGAGAAAGACTGTAACTCATGCCCTGAGGGCATATAAAGTTTCTATAGAAGATGTGGTTGCATAAACCTTGGAAGGAACCCAAACCATTAGAAATTGAAATTTTTAATTCGCTTTTTAGGAGGCAAAAGTGATCCGACGGCAAATAACCCCCCCTCCCCCACCAACCCTTTTTTTCAAATGCGTCCAATCATATTTTTTATATAGCGGTTTTGTTCAAAATAGACCAAAGGTCGTATAACAGACTCCATGGAAAACACAGTCCAACAGAACCTGGGGACAAGTATTGTAAATCATTCCTTGGGGGTATATAAGGTTCTTATGGAAGAGATGGTAGTATTAAGTTCGGAGGGGGGTCATTGGATGGTAAATTGGAATTCCTAATTTCTTTTTTAAGAGTCAAAATTGATCAAAAGGCAACTAGACCCCCTAAGGCACCTTTTCCCCCAAATGCATCTGATCGGAATTTTGAGACAGCCATTTTGTTCAAAATAGTTTAAAGATCAAATAACAAACACTCAGGGGTCAACATAAACCCTAGAGCCCGGGGTAAGTGTTGTAAGTTATACCCCAGGGGCAGATAAGGTTTTATGTAAGATTGGTCGTACAAACATCAAAGGTGGCTCATTTGATTGGAAATCGAAATTTCTGTTTACCTTTATAAGAGTCATCAAAAGCGATCGGCGGGTGCATACTCCCGACCCCACCCCCTTTTCCCAAATGCATCCGATCAAAATTTTGAGATAGCCATTTTGTTTGAAATAGTCAAACAATCAGATGGTAAAACTTTGAGGCTACCATAACCCTCCCCTCAAATCCGGTGGAAGGGTTGTAACTTACGCGCCGGGGGCATATAAGGTTTTTACGTAAAAGGTGGTCGTATAAACCGGAGGGGACTCAAACGATTAGAAATCAAAAATTCTAGTTCCCTTTTTAAGAGTCAAAGCGATCTGATAGCAAGTAACCTCCCCTACCAACCCCAAGTCCATAAGACTCCAATTTGTTTTCCCCAGAGGCACTCCATGTGGAAGGGAGTGTCGTATAAAGCTCGGGGGGAGGCTCATTCGATTGGAAATCGGAAGTTATAGTGTCCTTTTTAGGAGCCAAACGTGATCAGAGAGCAAATAGCCCCCACGCCGTTTCTTCCCCAAATGCATCTGATATAAATTTTAATCTTAGTTCAAGGATTAGATAACAACAGCTGCGGGGTGGACACAACCCCCCAGGGGCCTGCTTTGTTAGCTATGCCTTGGGCGCAAGTATGGTTTTTATGGAAGGGCGGCTCGTATAAAATTCAGAAGGGGTTTATTTAATTGGAAATTGAAAGTTCTAGTTCATTTTTTAAGAGTTATAAGAGATCGGAGGTCAACTAGCCCCCTCAGTCCACGCCTTTTTTCGCCAAACCCATCTAAAAAAAATTCTGAGATAGCCATTTTATTGAAATTAGTTCAAACATCAGATAACGAAACTCGACACAACACCCCAGAGCCCAATGGCAAGCGTTTCAAGTTATGCTCCGGGGGAATATAAGGTTTTTATGTAAAGAATTTGAAAGTTCCAGTTGTCTTTTTGAGAATCAAAAGAGAACGAAAGGTATCTACCCCTTTCCCCCCACACCCTCTTTTCCTTAAATGCATCCGATGGATTTGAAATAGCAATTTTCTTTGAAGTAGTCCAAGATCAAATAACAAAAACTTCGGTGTCAACATACCCCGCCAGAGTGCGAGGGACCAAGGGTTGGAGGGGACCCAAATGATTAGAAATCCAAAGCTCTAGTTTCTTTTTTGAGAGTCAAAAGTGATCCGATGGCAACTAGACCCTCTTTTCCCCAAATGCACCCGATCGAATTTTTTATATAGCCATTTTGTTCGGAATTGACAAAAAATCATATAAAAACAACTCCAGGGATAACACACTCCCACACAACCCCCAAAAACCCGGGGGGCAAGTGTTGTGAGTTATGCCTCCGGGACATATAAGGTTTTTATGGAAGGGGTGGTAGTACAAACATCAGAGGGGGCTCAATCGATTGTAAATCAGAATTTCTAGTGCCCTTTTTAAGAGTCAAAAGTGATCGAACGGCAACCAACCCCACCTTCCTAGGCCCTTTTCCCCCAAATGCATTCAATCAAAATTTTGAGATAGCCATTTAGTTCAAAATAGTTTAAAGATAAAATAACAACAATTCCAGGTTTGACACAGCCCCCCAGAGTTAATGGACAAGTGTTGTAAGTCATGCACGGGGGCACATAAGGTTCTTGTTTAGGGGGTGATCTATAAAATTTCAGAAGGGGCTCATTTTATTGGAAATTCGAAGTTCTAGTTACCTCTTTAAGAGTCAAAAGTGAAAGAGGGCATCAACCCCCCTCACAATCACCCTCTTTTCTCCAAACGCATTCAATCAAAATTTTGAGATAGCTATTTTTTCTAAATAGTCCAAAAAATCATATAACGAAAACTTAAAGGTCAAAATACCCCGCCCAGAGCCCGGTGGAAGGGTTCTAAATTATGCCTGAAGGCACATAAGGTTTTTATGGTAGAAGTAAATTTCGAAGGGGATTCAAACGACTAGAAATTTCAAGTTCTAGTTCCCTTTTTGAGAGTCAAAAGTAATGTGATTGCCACTAATCCCCTCCACCAGCCGTCTTTTCCCGAAATGTGCCCGAGAAAATTTGGAAATTTTTATTTTCAAACAGTTCGTGGTAACGAATTGTAAGTAAGGAGCGACCTGGCTCAATAGTAACCAAAACTCTAAAACACAGAATTTGGATACCAACAGATACATAAAAAGAATTGAATTTTTATGCTGACTTTAAATATATAAGTTTCATCAAGTTTAGTCTTACTCATCAAAAGTTACGAGCCTGAACAAATTTGCCTTATTTTTGAAAAAAGGCAGAAACACACCCTAAGGGTCACAGAAACTTAATGAAAATCAAACCATGAGACTCAGCGTATCAGAGAACCCTATTGCAGAGGTTTCAAGCTTTTATCTGCTAAAAGGTGGAGTTTTGCATTTTTTGCGAGAAGAAAGATCACGGATGCATGTTTATTTCTTTTTTTGCCCCAGGGTTGATCGTATCGACCCAGTGGTTCTAGAATGTCACAAAGGGGCTGAATTGAACAGAAATTCAAAGTTTTAGTGTGCTTTTTAAGTGAAGAAGAAAATTAGAGGGCAACTAGGCGCCCTCCCACGCTCATTTTTTCCCAGAGTCACCGGATCAAAAATTTGAGATAGCCATTTTGTTCCCCACAGCGAAAAAATCTGATAACTATGTCTTTGAGGATGACTTAATCTCCCCAAGTCCTCGGGGGAAGGGCTGCAAGTTATGAACTTTGCCCATTGTTTATATATAGCATTGGTTATTGGGAAGTGTACAGACGTTTTCAGGGGGATGTTTTCTGATGGGAGGGAATTGGGGAGGGAGTCACGTGGGAGAATCTATCCAAGGAGTAATTTTTCATGAAGGAGGAGAATTTCCATGAAGGTGGCGATGGATTTTACAGCATTATTTAAAAAAATGAGAAATTAAATATAAAAAAAACAAGTTTTTCAACTGAAAGTAAGGAGTAACATTAAAACTTAAAACGAACAGAAATCATTATGTATATGAGGGGGCTCTTCCCTTCCTCAATACCTTGCTCTTTACGCTAAAGTATTTTTAGCGATTTCAAAAGAGCTATTTATTCTAATTAAACGGCCTTTGTGATTCAGGGGTCATTCTTAAAGAGTTAGAACAAAATTCGAACTTTAGCATAAAGAGCAAGGTATTGGCAAGGTGGCGAACCCCCTCATATCACCCTTTCTATTAATACCTTATATGCCCCAGGGCATAACTTATAACCCTTGCCCTGAGGGCTTTGGGGGGGGGGGGTTGTCATTCTCAAGGACATCATTTCCGGACATCTCGATTACGTTGAACAAAATGGCTATCTTGAAATTTTGATTGAATGTATTTGGGGAAATGGTGGGAGTGGGAGATGGGTTAATTGCCCTCCAATCACTTTTGACTATTAAAAAGGGCACTGGTCCCTTCCAATCGAATGAGCTCTTTTAGAAGTTTCTAAAAAAAACAAATGGCCATCTCAAAATTTCTATCAGCTGCATTTCAGGAAAATACAAGGTGTTTGGGGGGGGGGTATTCACCCTCCAATCACTCTGAATCTTAAAAAGGATACTAGAACTTCTGATTACCAATCCAATAATCCGCCTCAAAAGCTTATATGATCACCGCTTCTATATAAACCTTATATTTAAACCTAACAACCCTTTTTCCTAAGGGCTTTGGGGGGTTGTTATCCTCAAAGACATTATTTATGGACGTTTCCATTACATTGAACAGAATTAATATCTAAAGTTTTGATTGGATATGTTTTGGGAAAGAGTGGGTTCGGGAGAGGTGTTAGTTGCCCTCCAATCACTTTTGACTGTGAAAAAGGGCAATAGCCCATACAATTTCCAATCGAAGGATTTCTTTTTGAAGTTTTCTGCGACAACTCTTTTGGTACGAAGTGTCTTAGTCTAAAACAAAAAAAAAGATAAATAAATAATACATTTTGCCCACATCGCTCTTTACTTAGGCAGCGCTATTAAGCTACTTATGATATTTTCACTGAAACTAGATAGACCAAATTGGCTGCAGCTTGGTCATGGAATTTTGTAGAGGGGGAGGAATAATTAGCCAGTTAAAAAAAAAAAAAAAAACTGACATAAATGCACTAAGAATGATGACTGAAATTAGTCGCATTTCACACAGTGCTCTGTGTGATGAGATGAGATGTTCTGTGGAACATCTCTGCATCAGCATGTTGTACGAAATATCTGCTGAGAATAGAAAAAATGAATTTTAACAAAACGTGTGTATTTTTTTCACAAATTTTGTGCGCACATGTAAGCAGTACCCACCCATTCTCTTTTCTATTGTTATCAGTTTTATCACGCAGCACAGGAGATCGTGCTTTGCTTGTGAAGGGAATTATAAACATAAAAAAGATACTCAGTGTAACCCCCTCCGGAAATGTACACCCACCATACCCTGATTACGCACAAACAACCTTTGTGTAATTTTCATAGATTTTTTTTTGTAACAAAGATACAAAAGGGAAGGTAATCTTCAATATCAAGGGGTCAATTTTCCCATCCAACTGGCATCCCTGGCAATTTTTAACTGATTTAAGGTTTCCTCCGCAATGATGCCACGATTTTGTTCAGATTTTCTGGATATTGTCAAACAATATCCAGTGGATAAGATACTGATTCTAACTTTATTTTTCGAATACTTTCAGATTTAAAACACGGTCACTATTTAAATGTGGGGAATATGCCACAATAATGTTTCACAATCTGTGGCAATACTTTGACTTATCCTGTATCTTTACTTAAACAGCGCTATTGCACAGCTTATGATTTTTTTTTCAGCTTTGGCCCGCTGATTTCAATTCTATTTATCAATATAAATCGGCGAAACCACCAACGAATCAATTTGATAAGAAACCATAAGTAAAATTTCAACAAATCACATATCTATCTATATATATAAAAATTAGTTGTCTGTGTGTGTGTGGGTCTCTCGGGTAACGTCATGTTTGTGTGTCGACTGACGTCATATTTTCGACTGGCGAAATTACAGACCGGGACATCGGGACACAAATGACGACCGGGACACCGGCACATAGGGAATATAAATGACGACCGGGACACTCAAAGAGAAAGCGACCAGGACACAAGGAATGTTCGATTAGCAATCACCATCAACAAAGCACCGGGACACAAATGACGACCGGGACACAGGGAGTATAAATGACGACCAGGACATAAGTAAAATAAAAAAACTAAAAAAACTAAAAAAAAGGTAAAAACTACAAACAAACTAAAAAGAAAAAAAAACTAAAAACTAATAAAAAAACTAAAAAAGTTAAAAAACTAAAAAAACTAAAAAAGAAAAAAAATAAAAAAGGAAAAAAATGAAAAATAAAGGAGAAAAACAAAACTAAAAAAATAAAAATAAAAAAAAACTAAAAAGAAAAAAGAAAAAAAACAAAAAAAATAAAAAAAAGTAAAAACCAAAAAAAAACTAAAAAGAAAAAAAGGGGAAAAATACAAAAATTTATTTCATCATATACCATTTCAAAAACGAATGTATATATAAGACCGGGACACCGGGATACAAATGACGACCGGGACACAGGGACACATCTACAACGGGGACGCCGGAGGGCACAGGGGGATATATAAATGACGACGGGGACACAGGGAATGTTCGATTAGCAATCACCATCAACAAAGCTCAAGGGCAATCATTAGAATCATGAGGTATAGCTAAAAAAATAAAAAAGGTAAAAAACTAAAACCTAAAAAAAGACCAATTCAAAAACAAATGTATATACAGACCGGGACACCGGGACACAAATGACAACCGGGACATCGGGACACAAGGAATATAAATGACGCCCGGGACCCTCAAAGAGAAATCACAGACAGGGACACCGGGACACAAATGACGACCGGGACACATGGAATATAAATGACGACCGGGACACAGGGACACAACTACAACGGGGACGCCGGGGGGCACAGGGGGATATATAAACGACGACGGCGACACAGGGAACCGTCGATTAGCAATCACCATCAACAAAACTCAAGGGCAATCATTAGAATCATGAGGTATAGATCTGAATACGGATTGTTTTCCCATGGACCATTATATGTTGCATGTTCAAGAGTCGGTAAACCTGAGTCGGCAAGAGTCGGTAAGCCACCCCAACAGCTAGTATTAGAATATTAGTAAAACAAATCAAATCTTACAGAGTCAAAATACATTCAAAATTACGCAAAAGTGCGGTACCTGGGGCTATGAGAATAGAGCTTGGTTAATTTTTGAGATTGAGCATCCTGTACTGAGCCGGGGGGGGTAAGAGGAGGAGGTATATTTACTGCAGCATTATTGGTGAATCTGGCTGAAATAAGGCGAGCGTATACGACATTCACCTTTGCCCACCTGAAAGCTTGTTTACACTATGCTACTGTCGTCTGCAGCAGCTCATAGCTGACAATTTTAGTAAAAGCCGAAAAAAAGCCGAAAAAGCAGTAAAAACCTGCATTTATATTTATGATTGTTGAATGTGTTTTTATTGTTCATAATGCATTGTGTTATATTTTCGAATTCACCAAGTAGTGTGTTTGTTAAATTAGTTACTTTTCATCACTACCGCTTGAATAGTACCTACTTCAGTAGCATCCCTCTTGCCCTCCCTTCTCCCCAATAGAAATACTGTAGCTACACTCCTGCTTGGAACTACATTGGAGCGGGAAGGGGAAGGCTGAAATGAAAGTAAAGAATGAGCAAACTAAAAGAAGAACTCAGGAAATTGTAGAGAGAATTTTAAAATTTTTTGGGGTGGAACTGAAGACCCCCTAAGTACATACCTGCAGAGTGAGATTTCCAGGGGAAGCTAACGATACCTGCGTACGCACCTTTAGTTGTTGAGTCAGTTCCTTCCACAGTATGAACCTCATGTTACTCTGCAATACGTTTTTAACAGTAACACTTGGAACACATTTTTAAAATATGGTTTTATATCAGCCAATTTATAAAGAAAATAATGTTGGAGTTTCTTTTTATTGGTTAGCTTTTGAGCTTCAGGGCTATTTTACTTCTTAAATCTGTATTGTTTTTATCTTTTATATACCGAAATTAACCGAATTTGAATTCTCTTCATGTTTAGCAATAACCAAACGGCTATTATTATCAATTGTTAATTTTAAATAAAGATAGATGACGCACTAGTTTGTGTTGCAGGCTAAAACATTATTGTAAATAGTCTAGTGTGACGTAAATGGTGTCACATAAATACAACTAACACACCATCAGATTGTCGATGTCGATTGTTGATGATTGTGAAAAGTGTACAATTATGTTTCCATGAAAAAATATTATGGTATAGTCCCTAATTCAAGCCAAATATGTTCGAAAACGCAAATTTGAAATTTTTTGCCAGAATTATTTTGGGAGGTGGGGGGGGGGATAATTCAAACAGTAAAGCAAATGAAGTTTAAAGAAATACATAGTCAACTGTGCAACATTTAGCAAAGATCACAATTTATGGGGAGTTCATGGAGCCCTACTAGCTAAAGCCATGGGCTGAATAAAGAATTTGAGTTTTAAGAGAGCTCCCTAAGATTCCCAGAAGAAAAATTATAATTGAACATTCAAACTTAGAATTTTGGCCCAAAATTTAGAATTCTAGTGGAAAATATAATTAGAAAACTTAAACATTTTCTCCAGCAAGGAGAAAATGTTTAAAATGTTTTTGTGGGGCAAGGAGCCTACGACCAGGACAAAACATTAAGGACCTCATTATGCACTCACCTTTGACCCCCATTTTGTGCATTTACCTTTAACTCCTCACCTTTGACGTATTAAGTATATTAACTTAGAAACCCTTGATGCACTTTTATCATTGTTTCACCACAATTTAAAACACACTCTTCTTAAGCCAAAATCAATAGAGGAAATCCTATTATCGAAAAAAGCTTCCATGGAAATGCAGAAAGACTAAAATATTGGCTCTTTTGAAACAGCACAAAAGAAAATGAATATGGAATTTGATAGTTTCCAACGAGCATTTACTTCTGAGGCAAAAGTTTTGGCCCAATCTCTTATGTTGTGCTACGACCAGAGGTATTAATTGTCAATATATATATATATATATATATATATATATATATATATATATAT
Organism: Artemia franciscana; assembly: GCF_032884065.1. Lineage (NCBI taxonomy): Eukaryota > Metazoa > Arthropoda > Branchiopoda > Anostraca > Artemiidae > Artemia > Artemia franciscana. The sequence continues at coordinate 62,465,812 of NC_088869.1, read as the reverse complement.
ATATATATATATATATATATATATATATATATATAAATAAGTTGTTTGTGTGGTGTGTTGACTGACGTCATGCATGTTTGTCGACTGACGTCATTATAAGGATTGAGCATTATGCCGCTATGAAGTTGTTTGTCGACTCACGTCATGTTTGTCGACTGACAAAATTACAGACCGGGACACTGGGACACAAATGACGACCAGGACACCGGGACACAGGGAATATAAATGACAACCGGGACACTCAAAGAGAAATTACAGACTGGGACACCGGGACACAAATAACGACTGGGACACAGTGAATATAAATGACGACCGGAAACACAGGGACACAACTACAACGGGGACGCCGGGGGGCACAGGGGGGATATATAAATGACGACCGGGACACAGGGAATGTTCGATTAGCAATCACCATCAACAAAGCTCAAGGGCAATCATTAGAATAATGAGGTATAGATCTGAATACGGATTGTTTTTCCCATGGACAACCGGGACAGAAATGACGACCGGGACACAGGGAATTTAAATGACGACCGGGACACTTAAAGAGAAATTACAGACCGGGACACCGGGACACAAATGACGACTGGGACACCGGGACACAGGGAATATAAATGACGACCGGGACACTCAAAGAGAAATCACAGACTGGGACACCGGGGCACAAATGACGACCGGGACACAGGTAATATAAATGGCGACTGGGACATAGGGACACAACAACCATGGGGATGCCGGAAGGCACAGGGGGGATATATAAATGACAACGGGGACACAGAGAATGTTCGATTAGCAATCACCATCAACAAAGCTCAAGGGCAATCATTAGAATAGTGAGGTATAGATCTGAATACGGATTGTTTTTCCCATGGGCAATTATATGTTGCATGTTCAAGAGTCGGTAAACCTGGCAATCTATTAATATGCACAGACAATGGGACAGCGAAGAATGTTGTATATTCGCAAGTTTTATGTAGTTAAAAACATATATATATATATATATATATATATATATATATATATATATATATATATATATATATATATATATATATATATATATATATATATATATATATATATATATATGTCTATATTCACAGGTGGGACACAGGGACACAACTACAATGGCGCGTAACTGATTTAGTGATAGAAATTACTTCATTTTTTTACAGATTGACAGAAGTCCTCTTTCATTGATTTTACGTCATTTATTTCCATTAGCCTAATTAACTAATACACAAATTGTGGCAGCAAAATAACGGCAGTTCGCGCAATATTTTACCAACTCAATTTTTTTTTACCGACTTGGAGGGAAGAATTAATTTAGTGATGAAAAAATGTGTAGCCTACTCACGCTCATAGCTGGGTCTTGGGTCTCTTCCTTTGATTCCGAGATTAGTGCAAGCATCCCATTATATCAAGTATTTTTCATATAATTGTTCTGATAGTTGCTCTTTTGTTCTATTCCTTCCAGTCCCGCGTAAATAAAGTTTTTCATATGTGCCTGTACCCACTACATTAGGCGAACTGCTAAAATTGTCATACAGCTAAATAGTAAAGTTGATACTTGTTTATTTCATTATGTAAGCAATTTTTTTCAATATACCCTTTATCCCATGTCCTTTTTCTTGCTAAACATTGTAGTCGCATAATGTCCTTTGACCTCCTAAGCCTGGGCTCTAGCAATACCATAAGATAAAGTTTTATTTCCAAAACGGGTAAGTAATCATTGTTTAGAAGTAATCATTGTTAAACTTGCATATCTCGTCCAAAAAAAATACAATAAAAACAGAAAAAAATACACGAATCTCGATAAATGAGCAACAATAAAGGTTTATCACAAAAATGAAAATCAATATAAAAGCAACTACAAAAAAAGGTTAAAAGTACGAAAATACGATAATATGAATACAGCTTAATTGGTAAGTCAAATTGAAGCTTCTTTTTCTTTTTCGACGGAAAAGTTACTATCTTGGGAATGTGAAACTAGATTTTGTTTTCATTCAATTTTCCTGAATTAGTTCCTGTCAAAAGGCAGCGTTCCTATAAAAAATAGATGATGATAGAGTGAAGGGGTTCCTTACTAAGTTGTTCCGTACACAAAAGAGACGAGGAACACGAAGGCTATATTACTTGAAGTGGAATCGGAGAAACAAGAGAGATACTAGAGGCTTAAAAGGCAAAATCCAAGTCTCATTGTCCTATAAACCTCTTTTGACAATGTGAGACCACGTAGAAAGAGCACAAGTATAGACATGGCTAGTGTATTCCTTTTCAGCAAGTCTCCCACACAAGGAACTGTTCGGAAAAATAGCTGAGCAGAATCAGACTCAGGTACAAGCAGGGAGCTTCTGATCCCAGCCAGACTGGAGGCTCAAGAATTTTTGTTTTGCTTTTATCATTCAGTTCGCTTGTTTATAAGTTTTTCAGAGTTTACTCACCTCCCCCTCCATACCTAGACTAATTCCTTGACATGTATCTGGATATAAAGGATAAAGTACTATGAAACACAATGCTACTGCTAAAAACCTACTGCAAAACCAAGACACCTGGTGTCAAGCTACCTAAGTGCGCTTCTTCTCCATGTAAGTCTGTTCAAAACTTCCTCCTTTACTCCCTCCTTAAATCTAAATTTTCTTAAGTTCTTTTTTCGACATCTTCCCAGAGCTTTCAGGGAAAAGTGCTCTATTTTTGGCCCCTCACGGACTACCAAGAGATACTAGTTTTGGGAATCTATCATCGTTTATCCATCAAACAAGACCTGTCCATCTTAACCCTTATTTGTATTACGACCCTAATACCTGGAACCAAAACATGTCGTTCGAACTACTTCTATTGCTAACAACTCTCTGCAGTATCAGGCGACCCGAGTCCAGCACAGCTACGGACCTCTCCACCCTATGTTTTGAAAACTTTACTCTTTACCTCCTTCCTTGAAATCCTGATTTCCCTCCAATTCTTCTTTTATCAGTTTTTTCGACCATTCTGGGATGACTTGTTTTCTCTTTGTCCTCAAATGGATGGTCTAACAGCACAATCTTTGGCGCTTTACCGTACTTCATGCTAAAATGCGACCCAGCTATCTTAACTTTTTTCATTTTAGCCGTGGAAAGTGGGATATTTTAACTGCATCCACTAGCTTTACTCAAAAACACTACTCAGGTAAGTGAAGGTAGCCCCTTGATCATTTGTGACGCTCACAGTCTTCTTCGGGCATACCTCTGCTATGTACGCCCCATACTTGAATACGCATGCCACGTCTGAAGCCTGTCAGTATTAAGAACCGCCTATCTACTGCAGAAACTAGAGTCAATCCAAAACGAGCACCCAGGATTATCCTGATTAATAGTGACATTTCCTACCGTGATGCCCTAGCATCCATTCGACTCCAAAGTTTGGAACTCCGTTTGGGTGACCTTATCCTGAGGTTTGGCAAAATGCTGCTGTTTAACCCTGCTCACCGTGACATTTTACCTCCAGGAGCCCCGATAGGCAGCCGTACGAGACATAAGCTAAACCTTGTGCCTGTGTGTATTCGGACTAACCGCTACCAGGACTCTCTCGTCCCTTTTTTTATGGCATTATACAATAGTGCATAATAATATGTTTTGTATTTCAAAATCAAATTAGCCACTTGAGCTAGGATTGTTGTTTTGAATAAACCTTTCGCTCGCTCTCTCTCTATCTCTCTCTCTCTCTCTCTCTCTCTCTCTCTCTCTCTCTCTCTCTCTCTCTCTCTCTCTCTCTCTCTCTCTCTCTCTCTCTCTCTCTCTCTCTCTCTCTCTCTCCGCCCCCAGATGGTTTCATATATGGCCCTAATAATATATTTATCCGTTAATTTAATGTGTTTCTGCACTTCGAGCTGGGTGATATTATCCAGTTCCACTTGTAAATTACAAATATTATTTGAAAAGATTGAAAAAAGTAGATAACAATAGAGGAAGAAAGCATGATAATCCTATCAATAGCAACATCCTGAATACTATAGAGCAAGAATTTTATTGTTTTAGTGCTTACTTTTAATTTTTCGTATATACCTAGAGCTATTCCTGGGATCATCAGGAATTCTCGGAAAAGCGACAATAATATTTGAAAAGAACGTGAAACTAGGAATCTAATGGTATTATTTTTATTGTTCAGTATGTTTCCTTTAGAAGTGGTCAATGACCAAACTGATGTCAAAATAATTTGTAAGTTACGTTAACCCTTCATGGCATAAGGTTGTATACTCCAAAATAGGACTTGTAATAATGCAAGTGCGTACTGCATTTCAATACGATTAATATCTGACATGAAAATAATTGTTTTAGAGTTAAAAACAAAACTTAACATAAATTTATTTCCGGTAGTTGCTGGATTGCTGGATCGATACAGGACACTAGTATATATAGAAATGTTGATATTGATGTTAAATATAAAGATATTATCTAGTAGTGTCTAGGGTTAATCTAAAACTGAAATTTAGGAAGAATTACCTTCCAGGATCCTACGATGTTGGTAGACTCCAGGATGAGAATTTCAGAGAAAGTTTCCAGGAACAATTGAATACTAAACTAAACAGTTTAAAATTTGACAAAGTAGAAAATAGACAGAATAATTTTAGGAAGATAATTTTTCAAGTAGCAGATGATGTCTTGGGGAGAAAACTTAGGAACGCAGCTAGTAACATTACTGAAAACGCTTTAAATTTAGCGGAGAGGATGAGGGGTTTGTACAAGAAATATTTGAGTGATAAATAAAATAAAAATAAGAGGTATGAAGGGAATGTGGAGAAAGTATAAAATATGGATTAAGAAAAGGTGTGAAGTGGAGGCCATGCATGACATTACTGAAGATCTGGATTATGCAGCGAGACGGCATATTAGCAAAATATTGTACTGGTATGTTAAGACATTGAGAAGGAGCAGCCAACCTGGAATTACCCCAATTAAAGTAAAAGATAATCCAGATAATTGTTGCCATTCTAAAGTCAGCTATGAATGGAAATGGCAATTTTTTCTCACTATTCAGTTTTTTTAGCTTATTTTTTTAAATTTTTGGTTACTATGGGCCGTGATTCGTTCTTCGCTAGGTTGCAGCTACCACTGCAACCATGATAATAAGATTAAAGAGGGATAGGCAGAGAACTTCAAGGGTATGCTAAACCGTGATGAAGTTACAGGTAATGATATAGAAAAGAATGAAAATGTATGTGGCACTTCCGAAGTAAAGCACGATTTATTTTGCGAGGAAGAATTAGAGACAGTTTTAAAGAATTAAACAAAAATAAGGCCCCACACATATATATAATATTCCCTCACTCTATTATTTTACACTGCTCCTGCTCTTGCATTACCTGAAAACCTTGGAAGACAAAACAGAAGAGCCATCTAAAGATTAGTTTCGGCGGGGAGACTTGAAAAATTAAAGATAAATATTTATATTTACATTCGGAATTAGGTGGAATTAGGGTGCCAGACTTCAGAGTAATATCTAGGTTGATCTTCTTCACAAATATTTGTGGACTTGTGGCTAAAGAGGAGCCATCATTGCAATTTTGAGCATTGGTTGCTTCCTCTAGTGAATAATTTGAACAAGAAGTGCCCAGAAACTAAATAATATCAGATTTTGATGTGAGATGGCTTTCATGGTTCTCCCCCCCCTCCTACACACATTCATTGGTAAATGGGGCTACTATTATATCCATGCCCTACTTTTAAAAATTATTGTGTTGCTGTCATAGGTTTTTTTTGGTGGGGTGTAGAAGGTAACTAATTTTATTGGCATACTATTTATCTTCACTGAATGTTTTTCCAACCGAGATTCTAATTCTGGTAGAATTGAAATACAACTGGAAAGATGGCAAAGAGTTCAACAAAGCTCTGTTAAAATTGGCAAAACTCCGTTAAAATTGTTGAACTTTTCGCAACAACTTTACGAACTCAGGTAGCTAGAATTTTTAAAAAGGAGGAGCAGGAAACCTTGGAAACAGAAAAGCCTCTGTTAGAAACAGCCCTCGAATAATTAAATTTTGGATTGTATGTGGCCCAACATAATTTATAACGAATCTATGGCAAAAATTTAAAGTTTTTCTCTTTTTTCTTTACTTTCAAGAATTTTTGCGTTCTCATTTCCTTTTTTGTTTATTTTTTTATTTTATTTTGCCGAAAAAAACCTTAAAAGTAATGTAATGGCTTCATCGGACTTGACCAGTACAGTCGTAGCGGGACGTAATCGAAAGGTCCACTCCTTGACTTTTGAATAATATTGACTTTTTGAATTCTCAGTTTTGAATAATAGTGTCACAAATATGTGACACACTGACATAGAAAAAAAGATTTTTCTTTTCTTTTTTTTAAGTAGCTTCACATCTAAATTTTCTTCGAAGTAGTTTTTCATCTTTTAATATTTTCCATAGCTGATTCGTCTAAATCCCACTTTAATTGGACTTAATTGATGCTTTCATCTTACTTAACGCTTGACTTGTTTTATTTAACACGTTTAAAAAGCAGCGTCGTAATTCCCTGTTGGTCGGATGATTTTCCCGACGGATTTAATTGTTTCAATTATAAGATTTCTCTCATAGTTTCTCAAGTATGACTTTTAAGGAAATAACTGAAATAAATTATTTCATATACGTATAAGGGATGATTCGATTTAAAATGTTGCCTATGTAAATTCAAATTTGATACTATTCTCTTTGCCCTAAACATCCAGGATCATTGGGCTGTCTTTGCTAATTCCTATAATATGATTTTTCTGATTATGTTAATGAGTACTATATACTGTATGCTGACCATATAACTGTAGCGTACATGAGCGTCACTTAAGGGGGACGCCCCTCAATGTTTTCATCCAGTCGGTAAAAAATTTAAGTCGGTAAAATAGTAGCGCAATGCTCCAACTCCAACAGTGCTCCAATGCTTGCCATCTTCTTTTAAAGGGTAGTGATATGCTCCAAATTTATCCAACTTTAATATTCAGAATTCTGAAATTCTAAAACCAAAGCTGATGAAAATAGTTTTGCATCATAGTATCAGAAATGATGCCAACATTCATCTGTACATAGGTGCAGGTCTGAGTCTTAGGGGACACTGTGGACAGATATTAGAGAATCCTTCAAGGTAGGGGGGAGGTAAAAGACGGCAAAATATAAGTTTCTTGCTCTGATTCTGCAATTTTGTTTGGTGGGGGGAGAAATCAATGCTACTGAAGGGTAGCCTCCCTCTTAGCTCTTGTGATGGTGTAAACACGTGGACTTTAAAAATATTTTCTTTACCAGAAAACGAAACTTTTCATCCTTAATTCTTATATTTTACAATTTACTTAAGTATTTATACTTAGTTTTGGAAAGGGAATGAAAGAACATTCGCCTTAGTTGATACTAAACAAAAAAAAAGGTTTTTTCAACTGAAGTGACGAGCAGCATTAAACTTATAACGAACAGAAACTATTGCTTATATGAGGGGGAATGACCCCTCCTATTTTGGATGGGTCGCAAAAGCGGGCTTCAAAGCCATTAGAAGCCTCCTTGTAAAGGATTGTGGCATTGATTAAATTATAGGAAATATTTTATTTTTTCCATACATATTTTTATCATTCAAAACTAATTAAGGGAAATAATTAAGAGGGAAGCCCAAACCTAAGAGGTAGATACCGTTTGTTGCTAGCGCTGTACCTCTGACAGAAAAGCTCAATCAATATGAATTTTTAACATATAGAGGCCTGAAAAATATTTATACGCTAAAAATTAAACTATCATTATATGCTTCGTATACTTTAAAAAAAGAAGTATTTGACGTCAAGGAAAATATTTGGCTGGGGAGAAACTTCAATTAATCAAAGCTGAAGCAAACATCAAAGACCTATTATTTCTCTATGGACACTGGATGACATTAAGGTTTCATATTTGACCCTATTAATCTGAATATATATGACATTCGATGTACGTTCTAAATCATGCACAGCTCCGGAAGCAAAAACAGATTAACAGGGGAAAATATAAAGTAGCTTTCCCTTAAATTAGTCAGTTCCGGGGAAGCGTAAGCAGAATTAGAAATGAGAGAAAATACAGCAAAATCGGTAACAATATTGGGATTTGTTTTAAAGCGAAATATTATCGAGGAAACTAGGCAGTATCTTACTTCAGTTTAATGTGTTTAAGTTTTTCCTTCGGTTGATTTAGTCCTTAATTAAAATATATATATATATATATATATATATATATATATATATATATATATATATATATATATATATATATATATATATATATATATATATATATATATATATATATATATATATATATATATATATATATATATATATATTCACCCCTCTTTTACAAGAATAGGAGCCTTTGGGTGATTATTAATTAATTATGAATTAATCTTATCTTGGTTACGTTTCTATACAGCAACTCTAGAGAAAACCTTTTTAAGAAAACATATAAGTGTACACTGATAAAAAAAAAGTGCAAAAGCGAATAACAAGCCCGACCAGCTCAGATGTTAGAGTATCAGGGTCTTAATGTCGGAATTAGGGTTTTAGCCTGAAATTAGCCTTTTTTTTTCATCTGTAAACAGTCTAAAATTTGATAAGAATTTAATTAAAGGGAAGAAGACGAAATTTGTCTTCTTCACAAATAACTCCTTCAAAAATATAAATGACTCTTCTTTATAAAAATAAGTTCTCCAAAGTTATATTTTTTCAAGTCCGCTTTGCTTTGTCCCACAAATTGTGGAGCAATTTGAAACTTTGAAAGACAGTTCCTTTTTACTGGGCGGGGGTTGTCGAGTCGTCTTTACTTTTTTCGGGGCGAGTGAGAGGGGTAAAAAATCTTTTTAAATCTTCACAAGAGAATAAACGCCGTGTTTTTTTTTTTAATTTTGTTTCTGCTTCCCAACAAACATCGCTGCTAGTGCTCAGACAAAAGAAGAATAATCGGAGATTAATCAGTATATGGTAATGTTTCTTATTGAATTAATTTTACAGGGGACAAAAAAAGAGGATTTTCTAATAGATATAGAAATATGTAAACAACGCGTAAAAATCGTTTATAATTTCGTTACTTCCATAAACAGAATGGCAGTTTGCTTTCTTTTCTTCCACCAGGGGTGCAAATTGTTAATTGTGAATCATATTGAAATTGTGATCGTAGAATCTTGGTAGGGATCTCATTCAAATTGAAATCGTATTTTTTAGTTCCAAATGCGATCAGAAGGCAACAAGGCTCCATTTCATTCCATTCTTCACTTCGGATGTCTCTTTGCTGCCAAATTTAGAGTCATTTCAACATTTCAATGTAGTCATTTCAAACAAAAAGATCTAAACATAAAAATACATTTGCAAAGGTGACGTAACCCATGCAGCCTCCCGCGACAAGGACCCAGAGTTATCAAGAATTGTTCATCAAACAGTTCGTGGTAACGAACTGTAGTAAGGAGCGACCCGGCTCAATAGTAACCAAAACTCTAAAAAATTGAATTTTGATATCAATAGCTACACCAAAAGAATTGCATTTTAATGCTGATTTTAAATATACAAGTTTCATCAAGTTTAGTCTTACCCATCAAAAGTTACGAGCCTGAGAAAATTTGAATTATTTAAGAAAATAGGGAGAAACACCCCCTAAAAGTCATAGATTCTTAACGAAAATCACACCATCAGATTCAGCGTATCAGAGAACCCTACTGTAGAAGTTTCAAGCTCCTATCTACAAAAATGTGGAATTTTGTATTTTTTGCCAGAAGACAAATCACGGGTGCGTGTTTATTTGTTTGTTTTTTTTTTGTTTTTTTTTTTCTTTTCTTTTCCCCAGGGGTCATCGTATCGACCAAGTGGTCCTAGAATGTCGCAAGAGGGCTCATTCTAACGGAAATGAAAAGTTCTAGTGCCCTTTTTAAGTGACCAAAAATATTGGAGGGCATCTAGGCCCCCTCCCAAAGTCAACGGATCAAAATTTTGAGATAGCCATTTTGCTCAGCATAGTCGAAAACCATAATAACTATGTATTTGGGGATGATTTCCTCCCCCACAATCCCTGGGGGAGGGGCTGCAAGTTACGAACTTTGGCCAGTGTTTATATATAGTAATGGTTATTGGGAAGTGTACAGACGTTTTCAGGGGGATTTTATTTTGTTTGGGGGGGTGGGTTTGAGGGGAGGGGGCTATGTTGGAGGATCTTTCCTTGGAGGAATCTGTCATGGGTGAAGAAAAATTCAAGGAAAAGGGCGCATGATTTTCTAGCATTACTATAAGAAAACAATGAAAAATAAACATGAAAACGTTTTTTCAAATGAAAGGAAGGAGTAGCATTGAAAATTAAAACGAACAGAGATTATTACGCATATGAGGGGTTCTAAAAATGCTTTAGCATAAAGAGCGAGGTATTTAGGAGGAGATAAACAAAACTTATGATTTAGTGTAAAGAGCGAGGTATTAACGAGGATACAAACCCACTTGTATACATAATAAAAATATAAGATTATGAAAGTTTGTTACGTAAGTTGCTAATTTATAAGTTACGTATATTTCTTACTAATAAAAACATTCGTTAAAAATTAAAAGTTCTAGTTGCCTTTTGAACCAACCAAAAAATTGCAGGGCAACTAGGCCTCCTTCTCCACCCCTTATTTCTCAAAATCGTCTGATCAAAACTAAGAGAATGCCATTTAGCCAAAAAAGAATTAATATGCAAATTTCATTTTAATAATTTATGTGCGGAGAGCCAAAACCAAACATGCATTAATTCAAAAACGTTCAGAAATTAAATAAAAAAAAAAAACTAATTTTTTTTTAGCTGAAAGTAAGGAGCGACATTAAAACTTAAAACGAACAGAAATTACTTCGTATATAAAATGGGTTGTCCCCTCCGCAATCCCTCGCTCTTTACGCTAAAGTTTGACTCTTTGCCACAATTCTACTTTTTAAAACAATTAAAAGCTTTAGCGTAAAGAGCGAGGGATTGCGGAGGGGACAACCCCATTTATATACTGAGTAATTTCTGTTCGTTTTAAGTTTTAATGTCGCTCCTTACTTTCAGCTAAAAAAAATTAGTTTTTTTTTATTTAATTTCACACAGAAGCAAACTCTTGATGAATGGTACGCTTGTTGTACGCTTTGAATTCAGAGTCTTATGGACATTTTATTGAAAACGTGTCCTGAAAGTTCCAATTTCAAACACTTCTTGAAATTAGCACCTTTTCTGATATACAGCAGATACGTCATTTTTACAATCTAGATACACGTATTGTCATGTGACTTTGTTTGTTGTCCCCAACGACATTCCCTGAAAATTTCAGCGTAATACATCTAGCCGTTTCTGAAATATTGCAGAAACGACATTTGACAACCTGAATACCTATAGCATCTTTTGGTTTGATTTAGCATGTCCTGAAAGGTTCACTTAATACCCTTAGCCGTTCCTGAGGTATTATAGATGGGCCATTTCGACAAACCTGGAAGCACTTCACGGCTTTTGATTTAATTCAACATTCCCTAAAAGTTACACCTTAATACAGTTAGCCTTTTCGGACACCAAGGATGAAACATGTCCCATTCCCAATAATAAAACTTACATATAAACAATGGAGAAAATTGAATATTTTACATCCATGCCCCAAGCCTATCGGGGTCATAACATCCCCAAAGGCATAGTTATGAACTTTTTGATATTTTGAACAAAACGGCCGTCTCAAAATTTTGGGGGAGTGGAAAGAAAAAAGATCGCGGGAGGAGGTCTTGTTGCCTTATAATCACTTTCAACTCTTACAAAGGTCAATAGAACTTTCAATTGGCAATCGAATAAGCTTTCTTCAAAATTTTTATAACCACTCTTTTCATGCAAAATCGTCTGGTCAAAAGAAACAAAAAAAAGGAGTAAATAATGCATTGAAACCACTTTTTGGAAGCAAGTTCTTCGTTTTAGTCATCGAGTCTTTGATGCTCGTAACTGCCAAGAGATTGCGCATAAGAGGCTTAAGAGTCTGCTACAGGAGTACAGGACTATGTGTCCCCCCAACCTGCGAACTTGTCAATGCCTCGATTGACGAAGAGAGGGTTGACCCCCTCGTCAATACCTCTCTCTTTACACTAAAGTTTATTTTAACACTTTCGAAAGAACTATTTATTCTAATTAAACGGCCTTTGTGATTCAGGGGACATTCTTAAAGAATTGGAACTAAATACGAATTTAGCGTAAAGAGCGAAGTATTGACGAGGGGATGAATCCTCTCATATACGTAATAATTTCTATTCGTTTCAAGTTTTAATATTGCTCCTTAATTTCAGTTAAAAAACTTGTTTTTTTTTTATTTAATTTAAAATTAAGCGGCGTCTTTAGTCTTCAAAATTATTTTTAAGCCAAAATCTTGTCTGCGCAAAATACACTAAGGCCAGCTTATAGAGAACTGACAGATCAAATAAAACATTTCACTTTAAGCTGGTATGTCTAGTGGTGACAAAATAATGCGTTTTTACCCTCTCCTACATTTGATAAAAATAGCCAAGTGGAAAATGGCGGATAATTTTTCTTTTCGACCAGACGAGCACCAGTTACCACAATTACAAATTTCAAACACTCTTCAGGGCAGGGATATGCATGTCCCATATCAAATTCAGACCTTCTAATCATATATGTGATTCTGATACGCAATTGCCTTGCAGGAAACCCATAATTTTACCCATAGATGCCCAATGTTCTGATGGGACGGAAGACAAACAACAATAACGGTAAAAAACGATCGATTACATGAAATCACACATTATCGGAGAAAAACATTAACAAATTAAGACTTTTTAGGAGGTCCAAGCCCCCTCTCCCCTCCCTGTGCACGTGTATTCAGTGATCTAGCACCGAGTCCCTTATAAGACTTCAGACTTAAAACCGGTACGATCAGAGCCACAAATTGGCTCATATTAGTAGGCCCGAGTAAAAAATCTCAGGCCAGATTCAGTCTCCAGGTCATAGGTTGGAAACACCTGACAGAAAAAAAAAACATTTTTCGGGACTAACCGAAAAACGAAATAACTTATTTCAATAAGATTAGCATATACTTCTAAACGATTATGGTTTACAAGTCCCAGTCAGGCCACAGCGGTATTTCTACTCCTATTAAATTATCAGTAAATTTAAAAAATTGAGTCGAACTTCCCGAACAAATAAAATGCAAAGTAAATAATTTCCGGAAAATCCTTGACTTCAAGTTGTGAATAACTTTTTGACTACAAATGTCTACAGATGTAGAGCCTACCGTGCACCTTCCTTGATTCCAGTGGGATTAAAAGCAATGACGTTGTCAAAATGGCAAGACAAGACACATGGCAAGACATAGCAGAAAAGCTTTATCAGTTCATGTCCTAAACCCTTTCATTAAAATGATTATGCCTCTATTTGAGGAACTATGTGGCATTAATAAGACAGGGCAGCGAAGAATTCAACTTAATTACAAAACACGGGAACTCTTTTGACGCAAAACCAAGCGGTTGGAATTGAAACCAATAGAAAAAAAATTCCCGCAATTTTCACTGATTTGGTTTCCGCTAGTTCTGAGACAGAAAATATCATCGGCATGCAATCTGTCGTGCTACGGATAAGTTAATAATAGAAAAAGTGCACCTTCTAACTTTACAGGAAATTTGTCTTCCTTCGTGTTTGGTTACAGTATTTTGAAAACAAAGACAATTTTGTATGATGATTTCCGTCTATTCTTCACTTGATCACTGAAGTATTTGAGCAGAATAAATCTTCTTACTTTGCAATTTTATGAAGGCAAACAATATAGTGCATGAAATGTTTTCTACAAAACTTCATTATCGGAGGTTGAGGATATGCTACAAAGATAAAGGGAAAAAAGGCAATTAGTCATTCAAATATAATTTTAATATTTAGTGAACAATTGAATTGTAAATTGAGAGAGTGGAAAAGTTCAACTGTTTGATTTAATCAAATTACAACAAATAACATTAACGCCAATGGAGAGCAGAGCGCGTGAAATAAAAACATGCTGTCAAAAACTCATACTAACTTCCTTAAGTAAATGACATTGAATGAGGAGTTTCAACCACTTCTGCAACAAAAAGATTTTCTTTTAAGCAGCGCAAATTTAAACTCATCTAATTGACTTTTAAATTTCTGTGAGTTTTTAGAAACTTCACTTCAAACAGTTTTAAATAGCATCCCAGAATTACTGCCACGGCGAACGGCATGGGTCGGTCACACAAACTACTTAGCTAAATTTTGAGCGATTTTCTACCATCGATATTAAGGAAGAATCAGTTAATTCTACAGTTTATTATTTTCTTTCACTTAACATCACATCTATGAAACATACATACTAGAATTATATAAAAGAAAGACTATGATTTTCAATTGAAATTAAGAATTAACATTAAAACTTAAAACAAACAGAAATTATTACGCTTTTCCTTCCTCAATACCTCACTCAACCCGCTAAAGTTTTTTGTATTAATTTAAAAAAAAAGCTTCTTATTCTAATTAAATGGGCCTCGTGCTTCATGAGTTGTTCTTAGAAAATATAGATAATTAATCAAACTTTGGCGTAAAGAGCGATGAGAGGGATAACACCCTCATATACGGCATAACTTTCGTTCGTTTTAAGTTTTAATGTTGCTCCTTACTTTCAGCTTAAAAAACTTGTTTTTTTAATTTCTTATTATTTTCAGATAATACCGGGAAATCTGGCTCCATTAAAAATGCCCTTCCCTAACAGGAAACTCCTTCATGAAAAGTTACTCCTATGTTAAATACCCCCCTCCCAGAACATTCCTTCCGGACAATTCCATCCTTGCTGTAAATTCCCCCAATAAAATTTCTTGTGGACGATTACACCGGAAAAATTCTGCACCGGATTACACCGGAAAAATAGTATATTTCATATGAAAAAGACTTTAATTTCTAATCGTTTTTTCAGATCATGCCAGAAATCCTCCTTCTGTGGAAAATTCTTCCCGGAAATCCCCTCCTTTGGGAAATTACTCCCACGGATAATTCCTCCAGAAATTCCAATTCCGCTGAAAATTATGCCTGGACAATTCCTCTGGAACGTCTTCACATGCAAAATTGAGCCGGCACACAGATATAAGACAAACAAAAAGAACTTCCACCAGGTTGAAAATTCCCCATGAAGTTCGCCCCCATCCCGGAAACTTTCCTCCCCACGGAAAATCACTTGGGGATGGGTTTCCCTGTGGAAGCCTACCGCCAGCAGAAATCCCCCTCCCATAAAATGTCTAAATAATTTCCAATAACAAATACTATACCTAAACAATGAGCAAATTTAATAAATTCCTCAAGAACTGAAGGGTTGGGGGGTCATGTTTTCTCCAAAGTCATATTTATTGGACCTCTAAACTATACCGAATATTATGGTTAGACGTATCCTAAAATTTTGCTGAGGGAACTTTGGGGGAAAGGAGTGTGGGAGGGGGATTAGCTGCCCTTCAGTCCTGTTGGTGAGTTAATAAAGGCATTATAAATTTGAATTTGCGTTTGAATGAACCCTCTCCCAACTATTGGTTCGGTACGATCATACCTGGAGAAAACGAAAAGAAACTAATCAACACACATCCTTGATCTCTCTTCTGCCAAAAAATACAAACTCCAAATTTTTGCAGATGGGAGCTTAAAGCTTCTATAGCAGGAAATTGTGATAAGCTGAATTTGATGGTGTAATTTTCATCAAGATTCCTAGACTTTTAGGGTGTGTTTCCCCCGTTTTACAAAAATCGGGTAAGTAATCTCAGCCTTACTTGATTAAATCTTATATAAATAGAATTAGCGTAATAAGTACATTCTTTTGATTTATCTTTTGATATTAAAATTCCAGGTTTTAGAGTTCAGTTACTATTGGACTGAGTCGCTCCTTACTTACTGTTTGTTATTTCGAACTGTTTGATAGGTAATAGCTCGCCAATAATACGGATGATTAACTGCCGCAGACCTGTGATCAGGGGTGGATCCAGTATTTTTTTAGGGGGGCACATAACAGGCTGCTTGGATAAACTTGCGAACAAAGAAATACCCGCAATTTAAAGGAAAACTCGACAATTATGCGTCGTAGGTAGGTAGTGGAAATGGTCATAAACCTAGCCTAAAATCTGGGGTTAAAGTTCTAATAAATCCATTGCAATTGTAGTGATATAAAAATATTGATACAAAAAATAGCAAGTTATAAAAACAATCCCGTGACAAAAAAAAAGCTGTTCACCAATTATAAAAAAATGATACTTAATGTTTTCTGCATAATTTTTTGCCTTTGCACTTCTGACCACTATAGTGAGTGGGTTAAGCTTTTTACTGTAAAAAAAAATGGCCTTGAACCATCTTTTGGGGTCATCCACTCTTTTCGACAATTTGTATAAGTCAAACCGTTTAGCATGTCGCCTAACTTTGTTGCGTCGTTTAGTAACTATGATAGTATTAAAGAGTAGGAAATGAGGATAAAGATTGAACTTGTATATTCGTAAAAGCTATACTAAACATTAAATACTAGTTCTCTTAGGAAAACAGGAAAAACAGAAAAAACAAGTTAACAAGAAAGCACAGAACGAAGAGATATAAATGCGCAAAAGACATTTTAAAACGAGGGTTTAAGTAAAGGCAATAAAGCATTAACTAATTACTGTTTCTTTTTAAAAATAGTGCTTTGATAAACAGTATCAACTTTGATGAAATCTCAAAAATTTACTAAACAAAGTTCAACATATTTCACTTAAATTACAGAATTCACACTTTAATAAGAAAAAGTATATTTCGCTATTTCCACTCCCGTCATACCCATGTAATACACGGTCTATGTCTACCTCAATATTTTGGTGAATGGTTATGATGGCTAGTCCTGTCAGTCTAGAGTCCTGTCAGTTTAGAGCTCTTCGTTAGCATTTCCTAACGAAGAAATACTAACTATTCATCCTAAAATATTAGAATAAAGACCAAAGTCGTCAGAAAAATGTGAATTCTAATGAAGATCCATGTAGGCATGTGCTTCAAACTAAGTATTTGAGTCTAAATACTCCTTAAAAAAAACAAAAAATTATGTGTTTGTTATTTTTGTATTCGATAGGCATAGATTGGTGATTTAAATCCTCATGGTTTGAAGCTCTAGTAGATTTCTTATTAATTTATTTTTAATCTTGAGATTTTCAGATATTCAATTCAAACGTTTAAATCTCGATACGTCTGTTGAGCACAAAAATATAAATTTGAAATGTAACTCAGATTTAGCATTAAGTTAGAGAATTGCCCTGTAAAAATTTTGATTTATAAACAAATAATCAGGGAAATATAATTGGATGAAATGTATCAAAATAAGTATAAAAATCCCCAGTGGTATATATAGCAGTTTAGACAACTCTATGAACAAATATATGCAACCCCTATACAAACATAACTATTTTTTGTGACTGGTTGGTATTGAGTAGGTAAGAAATTCTGAAGTAATATTGTAGTTGCATTCCGTTTCCGTGGTTAATTGAGGTTGTGTGAATTTCCACTTTTTTATCAACATTCTATTAGTAAATGTTTGAAAAAAAATCGATACCATTCCACTGATTCAAACTTAGAATTCAGAGACCCATCTATACCAGCTAGATAAAAAAAAAACACATAGTTATATTCCTTCTTTTATAAACAATTTTTCGAAAATTTATTTTTCTTAAAATATTACTCCGATCTTGGAAGGAGTATTTCGACCCATATGCTTAGTTTTAAGCATATAATTATACGAACTTTTATTAAAGTTCTAAAGAGTTTTGCCTTTATTTTAATGTTTTAGGATGAACAGATGAGGTGATATGTTATATAATGCGGAGCTTTAAATAGATAAAAATGGGCAGTAAAGTGGCCACCATTTCTTCACAAAAAACTTAAATTAATGATTATTGCACTTCTCATACATTTACGTTCTGTTATACAAATCCCCTAAAAAAAACAATGTTGTAAAAACCGCCCCACTTCACAAAAAAATCAAACCCGAAAAACCAAAATAGACAGCCAAAACCAACAATGATATCAATTTCTTTGCCTCAGTGCCATAGCGAGACTCGAAAACAAATTTTTGACAGTAATAAAAAGTAAATGTTTTTCTTTTCAGTCCCGTTGTGACGGCACAATCCTGAAATATCACTTCGAAAGCCTAAAGGAGTTGAAATTTTAAATTTCTCCTCCTTGTTATTACGAAATAAAGATTTTAGCCTCCCAGTTGGCTTTTGTGGTAATACGGACAGATTCCCTTGATAAACCTAAATATAATTAAATACTTTTAGGCGGTATGCCGGTATGCGACATTAGTAACATCTAACAGAGACTACACAAAGTGACTAAAGCCTTGTTTCAAACTTGTTTGCAAAAAGAAACAGTCTTAATAATTAAAAACCTATTAAAAATTCAACTATTAAAAACCAATAAAAAAAAATAACTTTCGTCCCAACCCAAGCCAGAGCAAGCGGTCCAAACCACAAATCTACAACCACGTCAGGGGGAGACGCCTCCCCTGGATCTGCCACTACCTGTGATCATTCAAGTGGGAGTAATCTTTTCCAAAAAGTCATCCAGAGTTAATCTGCTAACTTTTGCTGATAAAAACGCTGATTTCAAAGTTGACCTTATTTGTCTTCTTCTATGAAAAAGTAACCAAATAGAAAATACGTTATACTTCTAAACCCCTTTTTATCTGGAAAAGCGTTATACTGATTTTTAACCAAATTTCATTTAGCTGCTAAGCAGAGAAACAGAGAGTACAGACAGTCTTATACTTCTGTGTTAAGTAGTGGGCTTTAATTCCATTGATTTACTTTTGTGACGTAATTTGGTGAGCAAATCACACTAGTTCTTAAGAGCATCTCTAAAATGGAAGACAAATTATCTCGCCATTTTAATTGTTGTTGCTATGTTAGATTTTAAACCATTAAAGAGAACAAAGAATCTGATTAGCTCTTTGGAATATATATTTTAAGCCAGTAAAAAGAGAGAAAAATTTTGGAGTCACAAGATTTTTACAATTAAATTCTCTGTTTCTTGGTTTAGCAGCAATTTAAAAAATGGACTACAAAATCAATATAGCACTTTCGCAAATGAGAGGGGTCTAGAATTTACCCGTCAACACATATCATCAGATTGTCAGGTGCGTACCAAAATTCCTTAATATTGTCTGTTGGCAAATTAATTTGAATATTCTTTGAATAGCCTGATGCTTCGGGGTAGGTGCATCGAACATCTGTATCTATTAGATTTTCTACTTAAAGCTAATAAAACTGAAATACAAAACAATTAGAATTGGGTTGAAAAATTGGCAAAGTAAATGCAAGGTTAGAACCCTGTAACTGATTTGAGAGGTTGAATGGTATTTTTTGAAAGTAAAATTACGGGATTTCTTCTCCTGTAGGGTAAATTCTACAATAAAATTAAGCATCAAGCAATATTGTAGGAAGATTCACCCCAAATAGACCAGAGCGTAATTGAACTTCTTTCCACAATACTTGTTTTAATTTTGGCACTAGCGTATTTGATTTTTTTTTCGTTTTTACTTTACTTTAAAATTTAACTGATAAGTAATGAATACGATTTACAAGGAAGGAAGATAGTACTTAACCAGTATAAAAATTATCAATAAAATACAAAGAGGATAATATTACACACAGAGCAATTAGCGATAATTAAACTGACAGTATCCTCATTCCAGTTATACGATGACCAAGAAACATTTTATCAAGAGAAAAACCGAAGAGAGAAAGAGAATAATAAATCAAAAATAAGGCGTGGGATAATGAAGATTCACACTGATGAAAAAGTAGTTAAAGATTTGAACATTCACTGATTAGGTGATGTTCTATATCAAACTAAGGAGAATAGTCAAAGGATTTCCAAGGGTTTATACCCCCTTCGGTTAAAAATTCACTTCATATTCGCCATACACAGCAATATTTCACACTGACTTACAGAAATATACACGTTGAGATACAGAAGTGTTGGTCGTTCAATAAAATATTTTCTATCTCTTAATTTTATCACTCCTAATTAGACATATCGTCGAATTATACCATATAATTAAATGTTTTAAAGAGTTAACCTATTTCGAGTCATCGTAAAAGTCAATTGGTCAGCATACTAATACTATGAAATCATAAAATGACAAAGTATGCATTCGGATTCTGAACTCTGGTAGTTGACTCGACCAGATTCAAGTCAACCGTGTTTCTACCTCTAGTTTTGACAAGGTCTGAAGTAAAAAATTTACTTCTTGGTCAGTATGGCAAAATGTTTGTAAATTAAATTTAATTTCTATACCAGTTGCAAAAAATGTCAAAGGAATTTAAACAGAGTCCTTTTCAAACATTCCAACACCACCTTTCTCAAAATTCAAAAATCCATAAGTAAAACCCCCGGTATCCTGAAGTGACCACTCGCTGACCAGGGGCGTAATTTGCTATGGGGCAGGAAGGGGCAACTGCCCCCACACAGACCTCAGTGTGCCACCCCAGCTGAAATTTAGTTTCTCCAAAAATCTCGTCAAAACTAAGATTAGCCAGCACAATTCAAGCATTCACAGAAACGGGTCAGTTTTCTTTAGTATATCTTTACCTTTTTTGTTACTATATAGCTCATTTTCAGTTTTTACTGTCATTTTCACTTGATTTGGGAAAATCAGCTCCAACTTTGCCCTCACAGTATTTTGACGAAATCACACCACTGTCGCTGACTCTACTCAACAACAGGAGTTGCGAAAAAACAATTGATGCTCAAGAGTAAAACTGTCAGAATAGCTGAGACTGCGGAGGGTAAAAAACTTGAAGTTGACTGCAGTTCAACTAAAATCGACTAAACTTCAAGGTCAGAAACGCTCAAAATTAAAGGACAAGTTTCTTTAAAGGTCCGACTTTTGCATAATTAAAGCCATTTCGGTACTTGTATGATATACGCCCTACCTCTCAAGTTGTTCATTCATTGACGCATTATAGAAGCGATTTTTTCATTAGTTTCTTTCAGCTTAGCGTGAGACAAGACAAAGAGAAGCTACGGAATAGATGGAAAATATATGATTTGGGCTATATATTTGTACATGAGGGAGGGGGGGGGAGATAAAGTATTTGGACAGTGTGAAATTAGAAAACAATTCTTACTACATAATATGTAGAATAATTGTACCTAACACATTAGGCATGCAGACCCGCTACACTTTATCCCCCCCCCCTTATGTGAAAATATATAGCCCAAATTTGTTTCTAAAGTATTATATTTTGTATCTTACTTTGGTATATTTCATTAGGATTGAGCATAAGAGAATATGAGAAGAACATTAGGTAGGGCGTATATCATACAAGTATCGCCATCTCTTCTGGAAGGTTCTATTTGGATGGTTATAATACGGGAGGAGACAGACCATTAGTAAATCATTTCACGCGGAGTAGGGGGGATCGACCTCCTCCTCCCATTCTTCAGCAAGTCAGTACAAAAATTTACATCTTAAGACTGAACCACGAAGCAATGATAATTTGCAATAATATTACCAAAATTTTGGTTTCAGTTGGCAGAAACGTTTCGATTAATGGGCTTCTGTCATTTAAAATATCATAATATTTAAGACTGGACCAGAGATATTGTCTACAGGGTGTGGTCTTACGGCAAACTGACTTCAATGGAATAATTTTGATCTGTATTTCCTTTTTGATGAGTCCAACAATTTTCTTATACACGAAATTTCCAATGGGCGTATACAATGGTGTAGCCAGGAAATTTATGGAAGGAGCGATGGTTTGTAATGTGCCAGAAAAAATTTGCTGTGGCTCCACAAGGGCGCACCCACTTTTCTCATCCAGTACTGAATTCCAGACAGGTATAGTACATTCTACTCCAAACCCAAGACAATGCTCGAAATTTATCTCCAAACAGTGTATTATTGTTTATGTTCACCTCCTAAAACCTGTTTTGGAGCAGCAGACATCCTGAAAAATCGTATCGCGCTGCTAACAATTTAAATTATTTAAGAAATGTTACTTGGTGTTTGGTCTTTTGCGGATACAAAAACTAAGCAAATGTTGAAGACTGGCATGTTGTACTTTATGGCATGAAACACTGGAAAATTGCGGGCTCTACTAGTGGAACGTAGTAATAATGTGGTTTTAGGGTTTTCTTTAGATTAGCCCTTCAAATATTCTTGCAAGAGAATAAATAGCCATAAAACGATACTATTTGGCTCCTTAATGCCAAATTTCAAAATAGGAACTGTAAATCATTACCACATTCTCTTGACTAAGACCAAACGTGAATGTGCCATGAAGTGGCAAACATATTTGAGTCTAGAATTAACAAAATTATTTCTCCCTTGGATTTTTTTTGGCGCTACCATAATGTTTTGACGACAGTTGGATTGCTGTCGTCAAAATTTTCTAAAAATTTAAACGTGGTGTGAATTTTACTTAAGTACGGAACTGTGAATTAGTCCACAGCATTCATAAAATTATGCTTGTATGATAAATAGTTAGATATCAATAGGTAGTTGGCTAAAAATGGGCACCGCGTTAAAACTTTTAGAAATTTTTTACAAGTTTGAGTAAAAGAGTTGAAGCGTATATAACAAAAGTATTAGTTAGAACCGAAAAATTTATTCTCTGCTTTTTTGGTCTATTTGTGAAAAGTGGTGTTTTAAAGTTTTTTTTTATAAACTATTTTTTTAAGAACACAGCTCTCTCTATTTATACTTTCCAACTATATAGATAATTAAAATGCCTTAAATGTTTGAAATATATGGAATACACAAACTCTTGCTTTATAAAAAGCTCAGTAGACATAGAAAGGTGGCCAATAAATACAATTTGAGGTATATGAGGCATGCTTAAAATTTTTTATTTTTGCAGGTTTTTGTTCAGAAGAAAAAACTTTTATTTGGATAACCGATAAAATTGAAAATATATAATTCGAAAAGACTGCACATCTCGACTGCTATTACTGCTTTCAGTTTTCCGTCCCATTTTTCTGGAAAATGGATAGTCTGAAAGCGGGAATACTACACTAGGCAATCGTGGGCCGTTAAAAGTTAATATCCAGAGATAGACGTTTTGCATGTAGTAGCCCACTTCTGTCCTATCATAAGTCAGTTGAGGAAAACTAGCCATAGAGAAATAAGATATTAACTCGAACTTGGGGGGTCTTAAATTTTTTTCAAATGGCTCATACATCTGCTAAATTATTTGAATTATTTCATGCCTATCTCCCTTATTTCTGCCCTAGGATGGATGATACACTATGCATCAACAAGTGAAACGACATCATTTTTATACAATTGTGAAAAAGGGTTATGATAAGTCTAAGAAGAATTTTCCATACTAAATCTCAATTTCACTTCATATTCAACTATTTAAGGCTTACGAAAATTTTGTTGAAAACAAAATATACACGTACATGCAGCCTAAGTTTTATACCAGATTTCTATCATACTCCATTCTCTACTGTCCATAAGAAAGAAAGTGAACAGAAAACCTTGATTCATCCTACTTATACCATCATATGATTTACTAAGTGAGAGAATACTAGAGAAAGTGATATTCATATGAAAGTTGAGCCGAAAAAAGAAGAAAGGAGTGGGTTCGAGGCAGATAATTAAATAAATCCATTTTCCTCTAATCAGTTCATCTTTTCCATCTGATGATGGAAAATGATTCTTTTCATTTTAATTATTACCTTGTTTTTGCTATAACAGCCTGTTTTTTTTTTTGGCCGTATAGATGAGTTCACCCTCTCGTCTCCGAAAATGGGCTCCTGCATGCATTTCTGAGTGTCAGATAGACTCAAAATAATTAATGATTATTGCACACAACCAACTTATCTAAAATATTGTCGAAGAAACAATATTCATTTATTTATTAATAAAAGGTACAACAGCCCTATTTTACAAATGTTGATCTTCCGGAAGCAATTTTTTTCTGCAGAGCTAAATTTCGGCTCGCAACTGAAAAAGAACAGAATATTAGTATCAGATCTAGGCAATAGATAACGACTCCAAACACTTGGAGTCACGCAGGGGATTTGCATGAGTTTATTTCGGGTGGCGGTTGGAGCAGGAGGGTAGCTCCGGCACTTTATCGGGGGCGGGGGGATGGGCAAGAGAAGTTCCCATCCTGGAAATTAAGGGGTTATGGGATATCCTTTTGGTACAAGTTACAGCAGAAGGCTCGTCACGCAATCGCTTGTTTCAAAAGGAACATGTACCTTAAGACTAAGAAATTTTCTCAGCTGTTAGTCATACAGACAAATTAACACAATAACTCACTAAATTTGTACAGGGAGACAATATACCTCTTTTGTTCCCATTGACAATCATTAAGACTGAATTTTGTCTTTTTGACACCGGCCAAGTCGGAAAATCTACAAAATTTGGGATAATTTTTAGTAGGTCTTTTTTTTAAACTTGATTATTATCGATTGTCAAAACGCTTTGTCGTCAGAAGAGGGGAAAACAAATCCGAAAAAAAAATGTATGCAATCAGTCTTCTGCATTAAGGGATTATCTAATAATTTCCACTTGCTGGAAAAAGAGTAACATCATTTACGTCCTTAGAGCATTTATTTCAAGAATAAAATGAAGTACCACGGATCCAGGGGGCTTCGTTCAGTGGAAATAAAGAAAGTTCTTTATATTTTTTTCGCGAAACAACTCCAGTCTCATCTGGAGTCTCATCTGTATTTCTAGTCTCATCTATTTTATTCACTTTAGAAAGTAAAACCGTTAGGATATCGGACATCTTGGTATTAGTGACGTCATTCATATGAAAAATGTTTTCCTAAAATTTAGGCTCTAGACGAATTTTCCCAAAACCATGAAATTCTCGAAGGAATTTTTCCTATCTAAATCACTTTTCCACAACGGAAAACGAACCACAATATCATTACGAACAATCTTACTTAATGAAAAATAATCACCGATCGAAGCTCAGTCCCCTGGTATACAAATTACTTTTGCAACTTTCTGCCCCCATACGAAGCATTTAATGTGGAGCAATTAATAATCCAAGACTCACTTCTCAGCTACCAAGCGGGAATGTCTTTCTCTGAAAGGTTGCAATCAACTAATTCGTTAAGGGGGATGGGAGGGGGAAACGAATTTTCCCAAAGTCGGGACCTGTCTAAATCGTTTTCTCACACTGGATAGTATGCCGATTTTAAGAAAAAAATTAGTGCCATGTTCGAGAGAAATTTTTACAGATAAATATACAATTATTGCTCGTTGGATAAGATAGTAACCGAAACTTCAAATACAGAATCTTCATAGCAATAGATACATCAAAAGAATTGGCTTTTTATACTGATTCCATATACATAAGATTCATTGCGTTTGATGTTACCCATCAAAAGCTAAGAGCCTCGAAAAATTTGCCTGATTTTCAGAAAAGAGGGGAAATTTTCCCCAGAAGTTAAGGAATTACACCATCAGATTACAAGAAAATTGCACCATCAGATTCAGCGTACCAGAAAAACCTACTGTAGCGTTTTCAAGCTCAAATCTGCAAAAATGTTAATTTTTTTATTTTTTGCCAGGAAAAAGATCATGAATGGGCGTGTATCTGTTTGTTTTTTTTTAGGTTTTTTGTTCTTCCCAGGGGTGATCGTATCGAGCCAGTGGTTCTACAAGGTTTGAAGAGGACTCATTCGAACGGTAATTAAAAGTTTTAGTGCCCTTTTTAAGTGCCCCTCCCACGCCCTTTTTTCTCCCAAGTCGTCAGATAGAAATTTTGAGAAACCCATTTTGTTCAGTATAGTTGAAACGTCCAATAACTAAGTCTTTGAAGATGACATAAACCCCAAAGCCCCCGAAAGAAGGGACAAAGGCTATGAAATTTGCCCATTGTTTACAAATATTATTTGTGTGGTTTTCCAGGAAAAATTTTCCATTTAGGGGAGATTCCACCAAGTTAAATAATAAACAATTATTTTTTGAAAGTGTGCTAAGGAAAGTTTTTTAGACGAAACCGTCCACAAGAAATTTTCTAGAGGAATTCGCAGTGAGGATGGAATTATTATGGGGTAATTTCCTGGAGGGAAGGATTTTACATGGGAAGAACTTTCTATGGAGGAATTTTTCGTGCGGGAGGAATTTTTGCAGGGAATATGAGGTGGATTTCCCGGGATTATTTGAAAAACGGTCAGAAATTAAATAAATAAAAAATACTACTGAAGATAACAAGCAACAAAAAAAATTAAAAAGAACAGAAATTATTCCGTATATGAAGGGGACTTCCCCCTCCTCTTTACGCTAAAGTTCTACCAATAAACAACAAAGAGAGATAAAACTCCACAAAAAAAAACTTCAAACGAGACTGCAGCCAGTAGAGAGCAAAGACTAAAATAACGCGGATATTTCGCCTGTATCCAAACTAGGCGTCCTCAGTACAAGATAAAAAGAAAAAACACTAAACTAAAAACAAATAAAACCATCACCAATAATAATAAATACAAATGTCGCTACTGATCCACGTAGGGAAAAGAAGCTATTAGAGTTACTTCAATGAGAAGATCAAAACAACTAAGCAAAAATCATGAAAATTGAAACTTAGTTAACTATTCTGTTGCGAATAATCCTCTTGTAAGCTAATATTGAAGCAACTCTTTTTGGTCAAGTAGGTAATCTTGTCCCCTGGTGATTCTGTAAAATTTTAATTCCCTTATTGACTATTGGTTCATTTTTCAAAACACAAGCATAAATTGGGTCAATATTTAAATTCCCCGTGTCTCTATTTATTGAAAGATTAGCAAATATAATTTCTATTATATTTTTTTTTTGTTAATTTCTGTTAATGTTTTTTAATTTCTATAACCTCCCTCGCCCACTGAGAAAAACCTCTATCATTAGAAATAGCTGTAGCCTCACTAAATTGTATAAAATATTCGGAAAAGAAGGACAGTTTAATTGGAATCATAACCTTTTTTAAAAGTACTAAATAACTTTAGCGTAAACAGAGGGGTATGGTGGAAGGGAAAGTAATTTATGTTCCTTTTAAGTTTCAATGTTACTTCGTAGTTTCAGAAGAAAAAACTTGTTTTTTTTTAAATAATAATCAAGAACGATGAGTCGATACAAGGAATGATTTTTTCTTAAGCATTTAAGAAACAGAAAAAAAAATTGGATGGCATGTTCCGCTCCTTTTCACACAAGCATTCTGTTCACATTCTGTTTCACAGATACTTTTGTAAGTGCGAAAAAATAATAATAATAATAAAAAATAATAAATGATAATAATAATAAAAGAATAATATAATAAATATTAGACAACGGAAACTGAAAGCTACCTTGGGAACCAAATAGTATAAGAAACTTGAGTCAAAACTAGTACTAGTATCGAGAAGAAAACCACCAGTGCCATCTAAATATTTTCTTAGGCAACACTCCCTGTGGTCTAAAACCTACTAGTGCCAGGAACTACTAGCCTACTGTTAGTGGCACTAGTAGTTTCTAATGTCTATCTTCCAGTGTTAAATCACCAAAAATTTCACCGCTCTTAAAAGTCTCCATGCTCTTTTCTCTTGATATATGTATATATATAAGACAGGAGAAAAAAAAACTAAAGCAATCGATAGAACCACTTTTGGTTAACCAGGTCAGCTGTAAATTAGTTCTAAGGAAATTATCACATGGCGCCTTTTGAATCACTACAGCAAACCTGCTTAATAAGTGTCTTAATTTGTTAGAAATGCTGACAAAACTAGTGTAACAGAAAACCATTGTTTTGCCTTCTTTTTTTAGGAACTATTGAAGCTTAGGCATAATACTACTACGCACACTTATATTCCTTATTATACTATGCTCAATATCATCTTTTTCTTTGGATTTTTAGTATTAAATATAATAATTTAGACACTTATTCTTGTTTGACAATTCACTTAGATTAACGAC
Source organism: Artemia franciscana (assembly GCF_032884065.1). NCBI lineage: Eukaryota > Metazoa > Arthropoda > Branchiopoda > Anostraca > Artemiidae > Artemia > Artemia franciscana. The sequence continues at coordinate 62,437,925 of NC_088869.1, read as the reverse complement.
TAAGCTGAATTCATAATTTTCTACTTTCGGTTCAGAAAAGCGTGATAAAGATCATACATTTGCATCAAGACGTTTACATTTAAGCTATTCTATGTGCTATTTCCCCCAAGAACTTCCAACTTCCAAATTCTTTTCTCTTGTTTGAGAGGATATAAGTTATATTTCGAACAAACATTGTTTACATTATTTTGTTTTTTTTTTATTTGTAGAGACCTCACTTAGGCAACGCTATTTTAATGTAGCGTTAGATAATGGCCAAATAATTTATGGAGCACTTATTTATAAATTACAATTTAAATTAATATTAATAAGACTTAAGATAATTACACAGTGCAATTTTATACAACATTCATATATACAAGCGATTTAAAGGTGACTTTAGCAATTTCTTCGTTACTGATGCAATGCTATTTTGTAAACACTGCCTGTTATATGTATACAACGCTATTTTGAGGTAGCCTTAATAAAATCAGGTGGCATTAATAGCGTCTAAGTGACTTAAGAAATACTGTTCAGTACTTTAGGTGCTATGCTGAGAGAAAAAGCATCTCTGACAAAAGACAAACCATTTTCTCTTCTGATATTTTTCCTGTTCAGAACAGAGTTTCTGAAAGAAGCCAAGGTTTCATTTGGTTTGATCCCTGGCTTTTGTACTTTCCAAGGCCGGGCTTCTAAAACAGCTATCTTAAAATCGGTTGCTTCTGCATCGACTTCTAACGGGATGAAATCTTCTGTAGCTGTAAGAAAATAAACGGTTTTCATAATCAACAAATAGCAACAATCAGCTTTTAACGAGTCAACAGTCTTGCTTTTCATGAGCAACACCCGGATAAGTAACGCCTGTGGACTAATATGGTAAGTAACGCCTATGGACTACCAAGGTAAGTAACGCTTAAGGACTAAAATGGTAGGTAACGCCTACGGACTAACATGGTAAGTAACGCTTATAGACTAAAATGGTAAGTAACGCCTATGGACTAAAATGGTAGGTAACGCCTACGGACTAACACGGTAAGTACCACCTATGGACTAAAATGGTAAGTAACACCTAAGGACTAAAATGGTAGGTAACACCTACGGACTAATATGGTAAGTAACACTTATGGACTAACATGAAAATCCATAGCAACCCAGAAGACGAAATGAGTTTGCCTTCCCAGTCGGGAAATAATTTAAGTTCAATTATTTATTAACTGCATTCCCAGGTTAAATAAAAGGCTCGAAAGGTACAGTGTTACATTGTAGCGTTTGAAGCACACAAAAATACAAAGAATAAGTGGACTTTCCGTAGCCAAGGAAGCTTTGTTAGCAAACATTTTAAGTTTATAAAAAAATAGAATCCTCAAAGAAGAAACTTCTTTCGTTCAAACCATCAAGCAGAATACTAATTTCCATTGATTGAGCTTAAACTATGATCAGCATTTCAGCTTTATTTCAAAACATTTTCATTAGTCTAGTGTCATACTTTCATGCTTCAAAAAGTCAGCGTAAAAACTATTCAAAACGAGCGCTAAAACCATTCAATATCTTAAAAACAACTTTACGAATCTCAGCGTCAGCTAACCGTTTCGAAGACAAAGAGTCCATAACCGAACTTTCCCAGCATCAAAGGGAACTCTCAAAACTGCTAAATTCCTCCAATAATATTTCCGTAAAATTGTGGCAAAAATTAAGAGATCTTGAATGCGTCAACAGTTTAAAAGACTAACGAGAGGCGAGTGTACAATAAAGAAGAATAAATATTTCAATAGTTGTTAAGCGAAGCGCTGTCTACTCAATGTGTCTACAGCGCAAATAATACGTCCCTATGTCTGCGGGGTTTTCAATCGAAGCGGGTAGCACCACATGGAGCTCCTGAATCTGTTGAATTGCTCAAACGATATTTAATTTGAGCTGATTTTTAAGGTTTTCCTAGTAGATATGCTAGAGTACTTTCTTATGACGTAAGATTCACCAAATCTGAATACCTCTATCTCCGGCACAAAACGGGAGAAGTCAAATGGTAAGAAGTTAAAGATTTCCAGGAAAGTAGATGTCGGCTTTTAGTTTTCCGACGTTTTCTATGACGCAATAATTTTCTTATGACGTAAGTTTCACCAAATCTGAATGCCTCTATCTCCGCCACTAGATGGGAGAAGTCAAATGGCAAGAAGTTAAAGATTTCCAGGAAAGTAGACGTCGGCTTTTAGTTTTATGACGTTTATTTAGATCTTATATACAAGCTCTACAAGCTATAATCAGACCGCCCAATCAATTCTAAGAAGTTTGGCCTCACAAACTAAAAAAGTTATTACGAACAAGATAGGGTGATTCTTTAAGGTTCTACATCGGCTTAATACAGAAGCAATTAATAAACCCAAGCCGTTACAAACAGTTTTACACCTCTCGTCTTCACTTATATCCGTTTTGTTTATTGTCATACGCTCAATTCGTTATTGATTTTGCTTATTCGTTGATTTTCATTTACAAATGTCTTCCTTCCAGAAACATAGGTTGTTCTGCTTCTCCCTTGAAAAATTCTTACCAAAAGCTAAAAATAAGTTTAAAAGAGACAAAACAAACATCATATAGAGATCATCAGATAAACATCGAAGAACTAATATAATATATTCTTCATTTGTGTATGGAACTTTCTCTGCTGGAAATTGTATTCAAGTAACTTTCTTTGTATAAAAAAGAAAAAATCAATAAAAAAGGGATAAAATTTAAAGGTAATTTTTTCAAATCTCTGGAATATTGCAAGAGGCATCATGTTTATAGTTGGGGAGCAAATAAACAATTCTAGTTGTTTGTTACATACCAAAAAGGGTATAAAAAGGGTAGAGAAACCAAAAAGGGTATATTTCAAGGTGATAACTAAAATTTTCTTCTTTTTTTAATTCTGAAGTTTTGAAGCAAATTAAGCACAGTGATAAAACAACTAATTACTTTTCATATGTTTCTCTCTGATCAGCAGCATTGTTTCCAAGTAGGGATAAGTTTGATCTTACCAGCATTTTTTTGTGGATTTACCCATAGAACTAAATAACTCCTTTTCCCTTTCTGACAGTTTTAAAAGTGATTAACAAAAACATATTAAGTTTATCAGTGACTTAGCTTTTCTAAGTTTGAGACAATACCTTTAGTACACAACATAAAATGAATTCCTTAGGCTACTTTTCAGTCACTAACACTGTCAGGTAATACTTCACTCGATCATGAAAACGATGAAAAGAAGGGGTCCAAGGATTGATCCTTGTGAGATTCCATACTAAATTTTTTTCTTTATAAAAATGAACCGTTCTGAAACCCCTGATACCGACTGCGTAAATACAATGACAATTATTCCAGCCTTGAACCTTTAAGTTAAGATACTCAAATACTCTCCTGAAAGAGTGAAGCTTACTTTTCACTCATTGTAACATAAAAACTTCAATTTTTAAGTGACAACTAAATGAAAATATTTTAGTCAAGGAAGTAGCGCAGAATTAATATAAATTGATGGGTCTCTATTTTTATTTTCGGCCACTTCGTGTGGATGGGGTAGTCTTAGAAACATAAGAGTGGAATCATTTGCCCAAAAATTGAATATTAAAGTGCCCTTTCTAAGGACCGAAAGTGATTAGAGGGCAATCTACTCCCTCCCGTGTCCTGTTTTGTCCCCTGGCGCACACGCAACACGTCATGGCCTCAAATGAAAATTTGAAATAGTCATTTTGCTTGTAATAGGAAAAAGTAAAGTTCAGGGATTATTTCAGGGATGAATAAACCCTGCAACCCAAGGAGCAATGTCTCTAAATTATGTATACCCATTGTTAACAGTTAAGTTTTAGCACAATAAGGGCATCCATGATTAGTCTTGTCTGTCCCATCTGCATTGAAGGAACATTCCCTGGACCAACGCGACCTTCATTTTCATGGCAGAACAAAAAAAGCTTTAGGGAGTCCAATAACAGGCCTAAAAAATATTTTCCCCTGATTGTTTTGAATCTTACATCAGTACGTCTCTTGGTCAACAATACTATAATACACAAAAAAAAACTTACATCTTCTATATATAGGGCGTCATTTGCATTTTAATAAAACAATAACTATATCCAGCAAGTGTGTGTTATTTATCATGCTTAAAAAAAATACAATTCCAGCAATGTGTTTTTACTTATCATACGTAAAAAATATTAATAAAATTTAAATTCTCAGAACAGATACATCTGTAACTCTCATTTTTCTATTTTATCAGAAAACTTTTTGTCAATATTTTTATTCTGATTCCATTCAAATCAAGATTTTAAAAAATCAATACCAAAATAAAATTTTTATTACGAACATTGACAATTTTTGAAGCAATTGTTTAGTTTGTTGAAGCAACATTTTGAACTGACAAATAATAAATGATTGGCTCCTATACATTTGAAAGGAAATTATTTAAAAGGAATAAAGTGTAACTGATAAAGTGTAGCGATTATTGTTTAAAATATACTTTGTGTTCAGTAAAAGACAAATCACATTCCTGCCTACGAAGGATCTGAGGAGATGGTAGCCCCAATCGGTTTTATGGCAACGTCCGTTCATTCTAAGTTTGACATACAATATGACTATATTTCTGCTTCTTTCAGGTTTTGATGTCACTATTCACTTTGGTTGCTCACCAATACTGAGCCGTCAAATTGGGCTGTTCAGTTTTATAATGAAAGAAGGTCAAAATGAACAGGCTTTACAGATGACAGATGACGACAGGCAAAAATTTGGCTTTTTGAAAAAATTCAACTAAATCCCAACGAGAAGTAAGACGTTCTGGAATGGGGCAAAAGTTAATAACTACGAATTATAAACATAACAAGAGTTTTGTAAAATGAGCGAAAACAAGGCTCTGAACAGAGAGGGGTGAAGGAGGAGCGTGCACATCTGTGCTGTTTTCAAGAAGTTTGACACTTTAATTAGCTGTTAATAGTAGTAATTTTGGAGTTGTTCAGCCTACCTCAACAATGCCAAAATTGCCAACAGTCCGTATTTTTTTTTTTTTTTTTTAGTTTTGCAAGGACTTACAAAAGGATGCAAGGACATGTACCTACTAATAGTGGCCGCGATGATCTCTCTTTTTTCACCTGATTATCATCTTTGTTTCCCTTCTTTCTTCTGGGTGTTATTTTCATGGGCACATCTGAAACAGCATCCAAAATATCCTCAGGAAGCATTTTAGATTTCATTTCTTCAATTTTCCGCACCTGCAAAAAAAGTTACAGGCTTAGAAAAACAGAAAAGTAAAAGTATTATCTAAACGATACTAATATGTCCCTAGCCCCAAAAATATAAGCTGTCACGCATATCCAATAGTATAGAAGAGAAATATTTTGAAATAATTTCCTAGATCTGACTCAGAGAAAAGATTCTAGGTAAAGCTTTTTTGCAACAACTGCGGACATACCTTAAGAAAAGAATTCTGAAAAACATTTAAATTAGGACTTCGAAAAATCCCTATATCAGGGTATAGAGCGAAACTGTATATAGTGAGAGCTTTGATTTTCCTCAAAAACGGAACATAGCATTTCCACAAAAAAAAATCTAGACAAACTTAAGTATCTGCATTCCGCACTTCCACGTTATTCTCTATAAGGCATTCTAATGCAATAATTAGGTCGGTCCCTTGAAGAAACCCCAAAATATCTGGGAGCAGCAACACATCCCTTTGAAAGGATTTATCCCGTAAATTCACCAATCTTTAGCATCTGCTTAAAAATGGTCCAGCCTATACCTAACCTCCCGCCAAAGCCCATCTACCTCTTGAGCTATCCCCATCATAGAACCCCCCAGTATCCCTTACGCAGTGGCATGTAACTTACCCGTACCTGCATCCGGACTTTAAAGGCCCTCCACGATAGATTAAATTTCAAATGCAACTCCTTTCCATACACTTCTTTAATTTGGCTATAAAACGAAGGCTACTAGATTTTTCCCGGCCAGTTAGCCACACCTGAATTTCCTTGTCCCAAAGGCACGATAGATACTTCCCGACGAAATATTCAGGTTTATCTACAGGATCCAAACCTTCATTATAACCACGAGGGACTAGCATTATACAAACAGGTCTTTACTTGTTGTGACCAAGCTACCTTTTTTCTTATTAGACATTTTCCCCTATAGAAATTCTTCTGAAGAGATGCACGATTACTAACAATTTTCCAGGGAGTGGGGAGGCCAAAGAATTGAAAAAAGTCCTTTTTCCCCCAGAAGTGTTTGCCAAATTCTGTCAAAGTTTTACACATTTACATATCAGCGGTATTTTAAAAAGGAAGGGGGGGGGGCAACACCCAGCCTGAAACCTATGCTCATCATTCAACACCATTTCCAAAAATGGTTCATTTCCAAAAAAATTATTGGAAATGTAGATGACTATAAGTCCCTTAATTCCCTTTACCGTCTGCCGTGCTCAGTTTTTGTTTTTAAATTTTTGTCCGGTTTACTTCCATCTCCCTTCCACAATCTGTTTCGGTTGATATCTGAACAACATAATCGAAACACGTGCTCTGCCTTTGACCTGCAAGTGAGACGAACTCCAACAGTACGTTCAGATTTTTCCCCCGGGTGTAGCATGTGCTAAAGTGTGGAACATGCTTCCAAAAGAGCTGAGATGTAGGAGCTCCCACGGGTCTTTCAAAAACAATTTGAATAAATATTAAGTTAAAGGTCAATAAGTGAAAAATAAAAAAAAAGGAAGATAAATTAAATTAGATGAAGTTTAGATTTTTTTTAGTACATTCAGGTGAGGTGGTTGTACGTCCGGGGAGGGAGGGAGGAACCCTATGGTTAAGATTTAAAAAAAATTATATAATGAGGAGGCGTGTGATTGTGTCGAAGAGTGAAGTGGGAGCCGTACTGGGTGTTAGTGAAGAATCTTTTATGTTTATGGGTCTCAACGTGAGTTTTGTCACAGAGCAGTATACTTTAAGTTTAGTTATTTCCTTTTTTAAATTAAACCCGATTGAACCTTGAAACCTTGAACCTTGAATAACGTAGAAGTTCCAAAGAAAGATTTTGATAAAAGCTGTTAAAATAAATGAGTGTTCCTGCAGTTTCAGTCCCTTGCCAAAATTCCTGGTGTAATTATACCAAACAGCCCGCAAAAGGGTTGGTGAAAAGTCAAAAGTCTTGCTTTTTTTCTGGCTAATTCTTATTATTATTTTTTATACAATAAGACCTGTATCCCAAGCTATGAGGAACAACTAGCTGAGCTACATCAGAAACTGGAATCATAGAGAATTGAAACGAGAATGATTTCAGCCATAATAACTCAGCTTCAATCACATATTGATAGACTACAAACAGACAGAAAAACACAATGGGGAGCTATGTGTAAGAAAATCAGCAGAACTCTGCCGTTTACCAAAGAAAATAATCATCAGCAAGTAAAACTACAGAAAAGTTTAGATATATGCAGTTACAATGTATGTTAGGTTAATAATTTTCAAAACTAATTCAGCAATAACTTACAAACTTCTCCTTCTCTTATTAAATTCAGCAAGGATTTTTGTTTCCAAGACTATTTTTGTTTCCTTTACCCTTATTCAGGGAGAGGACTGTAAATAAAAAGGGGAGAATCATCCATTATATTTCGACAGAGAAACTCTGCGAACGAAAAGGGAGAGGGTCAGATGAATTCACATATAGCTCACGTACACGGGGAAGTGTACTGAATAATTTTTGAAAAAAAAGAAGGTAAAGAAAACAGAGATAGTTTCATTCTAACTTGTCAAGCCTCTCTGTATGCTTGTAGTATTAATTCAAGATACTTATCCATTCATATCAATTAATCCAAGAGCCATAGTATACCTTTTCTTCTTTTTGCTTCTTATTTTGAATATCTCTTTCTTTTCTCTTGGTCTTCTTTTTCACTTCTTCTTCTCTTATAAACTTTAACAAGGATTCTTTTGTTTCTAAGACCGTTTTTTTGCTGTTAGAAAATGATATGACATCTGGTGCTTCATCATCACTGTCTTCAATACCTTCATCATTTTCTGTTTCTTCATTAGATGCTTCTTCTAAAGGAATAAAAGAAAAAACTTAAAAAGGTTAAAATTGCAATAAATAGAAGACGAAAACAAGATAGAGCTATGATAGAGCTTTTCAATTCACCCAAATAATTTATTCTTGTTGTAACCAAGAAAACATAGGTAGACAATATTTATCCACAGTTCTTGGGACCATCTGTATCCCAAATTTTGAATAATGATGGTGATTAAAGTTCAAGTTGCTACATAACTTTAAGCTCAATCAGCAGGTAATTATAAAAGTTGTCAAGAAGCCAAGACCATCAAGACCATTTATTTTGATTTCTGTTTGTTTTGGGTTTCATTTATTCTTTAGTTGTAATTTCTAGTCGTTTCGAGTTTGAATTATTATAGAAATATATTTCTACTGGTCTTAAGTTTGATGTGGTTCTTTACTTTTCTTTAACAAACTTTTTTTTCAGATTTAAGTTTTTATGGCACTTGGTATATACCAAATGTCATATAGCGACCGCAATTTCTGTCTGTCTGTCTGTCGGTCCCGGTTTTGCTAGTTCAGGTAGTTCCAGATAAGCTAGGACGATAAAAGTTGGCAGGCGTATCAGGGTCAGACCAGATTAAATTAGAAATAGTCTCTTCCCTGATTCGACAATCCGGGGGGGAGGGCAAGTGAACGAGATATTTGAGAAGAATTTTATTTGCGAATAAAACAAATGATTGTTCTTCTTAAGTGTGGTTTGCTGGTCTAGGGGTATGGTTCTCGCTTAAAGTGCGATAGGTCTTAGATTCGAATCCTGGACCATCCCAAGTTTTGCATGAAGAAGATCCGAAACTAGATTGGTGATCAATATAACCATCACTGAAATTTGACAGGCATATCAGGGACCAGGCAACATTAAATTAAAATAGTCGCTTCCTCGATTCTAATTCGAAAAAATAGAAAAAATGAAGTATTTTTAACTTACAAATGGGTTATTGGATCTTAATGAAATTTGATATTTGGAAGAACCTCGTGTCTCAGAGCTCTTATAATAAATCCCGATCGGATCTGGTGACATTGGGGGAATTGGAGGGGGAAACCGAAAATCTTGGAAAACGCTTAGAGTGGAGAGATCAGGATGAAACTTGGTGGGACAAACGTTACAATACTCAACAGGAAGAGACTACAGGAACACTGTATTTGCAAATTCATCTTTGTAATAATTGCCAATAAACAAAGAACAGCGAAATCGATAACTCTATTGCCGAGTCTAATTTTAGGTTCCGACCTTGTCCCAAGCGCCATATCAGCTCTTGGCTCTTGACTCTTGCGACCTCGTCACAAGACGAGGTCGCAATTAGCTTAAAAAGTTTTAATTAGCTTAAAAAAGAACAAAGTTTAGTACTATGGAAGTAAAGAATGATGTTGGCACTTAAAGCAAACAACTAGCTCAAATAAATTGACTCGTATTTTCCAAGATCTGTAGCATTCAAAAACCTAGCACTTCACTAAAAATACAAAGCCAATTCAACAAAAAAAGATGTTTTATTACAAGCAGAAAATTCTATGAGTAACTTGCAGAAAACAGAAGACTAATATATAAGGCTCATAATAGCATTTCAACAGACATGATAATGATAACTTTTATTTCACAACTATAATTTTTTTTAAAAAAATTCAAGAAAGCTGACTTTTTAGAAAAGTGCTAGTTTTTGGATACTAGAGATGAAAATATCATAATTCAGTTTATTTGAGCTAGTTTTTTTGACATGTCTTATTTTACCTTTTAAAAATAATTTTTATTTGTTTTAAATTTCATCTTTGTTCTGTACTTCCATAAAAAAGTGTTCTTTTTTAACTGAACTTTTTACTCGTTTTTATTACTTAACTTTACAAAAAGATCTTTCAAAACTAAATTGCCTGAAAAGCTCACTGGCATCACTTACCTTGACTGAGTATCAAATAAATGGCTACTGCCCTCCTTGAATTACCCTCAAACCATCATACAGACCATCAAACTGCAACAGCTTAAATGGGTAGGACACATTCAGCATATGTTCACAGCCCAACTGCCCAGAATAGCCTTTGAATGAACAATTAATGCCTCTTGTCCAAGAGGATGACCTTCCAAATGTTAACAGGAAAACTTTTCTGACCACCCCTTCCCAGTACTGCAGCAAACAGGGAGACATACTGAAAATATTGTTATGATGCCACTATGGGGGAATTTCATTAAAAAGTGTGGACAAAGTTTTTGAAAGATTGACAGCAAAGTCTTTAATTGGTTCAATTGGAATGTCAATCTGACAAGTGCTGCATTTTCTTATGCTCTTAAATTTTTTTCACCACACCTAAGAGCAAGACAAAGAGAAAAATAAGAGACTTCAAATTAAGAAGAGTGTTTAAAGTGAGGGGAGGGAGGGTTTGTACAATGGAGGAAAGGAATCTGTTTCTTTGGCTGTAACTAAGATCATTAGTTGTAACTAAGGGCTCTTCTTGGAGATGGGAATCAATATTATTTTGGGTTTTCCCAGAAATTCTTTTTTCTTTCTATTATACCATTTTTTTGGCTTAGTAAAGAACAGATCCATGACTTGGTGCTTATATTATGAAGAAGCAGATTTGTGTATCTATTTTATAATATGTTTAAGCAGTGAATTAGCTTCAGATGTTTAACCATACTTCAGTAAATTCACTTTAATTCTAATTAATTTTTCAATCAACTTGTGATGTATGGTTTGTTGTTGGAACATATTTTCACCTTTTTTTCTGAGAAGTAGTCTGTGTATTAGTTTTAGTCTGCTTCTGAAAGTTCGAAACTTTATCATCAATTTCATGTTCTCCATGAGAAACAACCAGTTTCCGTTTGGAAAAAAAAATAGTATAAGTCTAGATTCAGGGCTATTGAGAATGAAACATGTTAAGAAAACAACTCCTACTTCATAGTATAAAGCATACTTGTAGCTAACACTTTTACAGCCAGCCCTGCATTACTTTACCAGCCCCCCCCCCCCCCTCCAAAGTGCAAATATATGGCCAAACTTAGATATTTTCAATATATTTCCTCAATATATTTCTTGACAGCTGTTGCTGAGATTCAAAGAAGAAACACGAAAGAAAGGCTGGTTTTCGTACCAAAGACATTACTGTATATGATCCCTTGCATTAAAAGACAAGAAATCAGAAACCATGACACTGGAAGAGAAGGGACAAGCCTGGTCACTATGAAATGTACATCCAAGCTTGGAACACACTACAAAATTTAACTAAACATCTGTACGAAAATTTCGAGCTTAGACTTGCCAATGAATGCAAGAGTAACCCAAAAAAGTTTTGGAATTATGTATCCAGTAAAGACCATGCTAGGCGCTGTGTTAAATGCCTCACTACTGATGATGGAAGAAATATGAATGACAACCAGAAACTAGCAAACTTATTAAACAACCAGTTCAATTCTGTCTTCACAAGAGAACCAGATAGTGAAGGTCCACCCCCTCCTAAATACAACATACCTTCTCCCATGAGCACCGTTGTTATCACTGTGCCTATGATGGAAAAGAGGCAAAAAAACCTCAATACCAACAAATCAGCCAGTCCTGATGGAATCCACCTGAGGTTGCTCAAAGAAACAGCCACCAAGATTTCCCCTGCTTTGTGCCATCTGTTTCAGTTTTCTCTTGACAACAGAGTTGTTCCCTCACAATGGAAGACTGCTCATATTACACCCATAGTCAAAAAGGGAGACCAAAAGGAAGGAGGATCTAAAGCTGAAAACTACAGACCTATGAGCCTAACGTCTGCTGTAGCTAAGGTTTTAGAGAGAATTGTCAACAATGCACTCCTCGTTTCCAACAGCATTATCTCAGACAAACAACATGGTTTTCTTTGCGGGAAGTCAGTCAAAACCAACCTACTCAAAACTTACAAGCTAATTACTCAGCTTCGTGAAAGAGGATTTCCTGTCAACCTAATTCTGCTAGACATTGCCAAAGCCTTCAACAAAGTCCCTCATAGTCATTCGTATTTCAAACTTACAGCTGTGGGCATAAACAAAGAGCCAGCTGACTGGCTAATTATTTACTTTATTTATTTGAAAACCCATCATACAAAAGCAAGAAGACAGAGCAGTAAAAGAAAACAAAATAAAAAAAAACAATTAAACGTTTCGCAAAATACAAGGCAAACAAGATAATATGAAAAAAAAACAGAATAAAAAAATAAATAAATAAATAAAAAATTCAAAAACGGTGACATAGTATATGTGCTGCAAAATAATAACATTTAAACAATCTTACAAGAAACATATTAATAAAAAATATTTGACTCTTTATCAGAGACAGCAAAAAGGTCTATTCAACACCGTGCCAAGTTCTGAGTGGTGTCCCTCAAGGAACTGTCCTTGGACCAATCTTATTCCTCATCTATATTAATGACCTGACAGCTGAAACAAAAAATCACCTGACTCTTTATGCCGACAACTCCAAGCTATTTGATACCATGGAAATAGTAGTCTACAAGCCAATCTTAACCAAATTCAAGCATGGGCAGATAAGTGGTTTCTCTCCTTCAACATCTCAAAGTACATCACTCTCCATATTGGCCATGGTAACCTGCAGCACCAGAACACTATATACAACAGCAAAACATCATTGACAGTCTTGCTTCTTACTTCTAGTAGTGGTAGAGACCTAGGAGTCCTGTTGGATGACAGTTTAAAATTCAATGACCACACTGCCTGAGTAGTTTTGAAAGCAAATGCAAATTTGGGACTAATGCAAAGAACCAAGCATCAACAGTTTACCCAGTCAGTCCTACTCCAGTAGATTACAATCTGCTAACCTCCCAACACTTGTTTTTCAGCATAAGCATAATGACATGATGTTCATTTAAAGGTACCTCCAGTAAGCAGACCATAAGCTTTTCACCTTCTCTTCCCACCAAAGACAAACACAAGGACTTTCCAAAAAGCTGTTCAAATCCACTATTAACACGAGGGTCCAACTAGATTTTCAACCAGCAAGTGGTGAACAATTGGAACCAGCTAAGCCAAGAGACAATTTCTGGCACCTTGCCTGAGGAATTCAAAAAGAGGCTCAACAAGGAATGGGAGGCCAACCATGGAGATTCCAGTGGGAAAACTCCTTCTAACCCTCACTACCATAACACTCTTGGAAGACAATAGAGAGTCAGCTTGGAGGACCATCTTAGACACTCAATCCAAAGTTGCTGTTGTGCAGTGGTACCAAATCTAAATTGCTGAAGAATGGTTCTTGAACCAGACCTACCATGTGATTGTCATTACCAAGTGGGCTTAAATTGCATCTTTCCAGCACTCTCTGGTCCTGATGAATTGCTTTGATCTTAACACAATGACCAGATTTACCGCCATCATCAACTATGGAGCATCACAGTTTTTGCAACTAATTCACTCTGAAGTGTGAATTAAGGTAATATATCTCTCTTGTTTCAACTCAGGTACCAATAAATAGAATCAGCTGTGACAAAATAAAAATCAGAAAAAAGTGATGGGTGACAGAATGCATTTAAGATAGATAGTTTGGGCTGTATGTTTAGACATTCAAGGAGGTTGGGGTGAAGCATAGCAGTGCTGCATGCAAAATATGTCAGCTAGAATTAGTCTGTATGTTATGAAATAAGAATTGTTTTCTTTTAAATAGCCCATAATATTGACCTTTAACCCCCCCCCACCTAATGTGAAAATATGTAGCCCAAATTGTATATTTTCTGTGTGTTTTCCCGTTTCTTGATCCAGGGTAGGGGTAGAGTATAGTGGTGCTACAGTCCAAAACCCTTAACTACAATTATTCTACATAAAGTAAGATTTTTTTAACATGTTTCTTTTTCAATATTCCCTTAATCTAGGTTTACAGCAGAAAAAGCAAAAAAGGAATTGACTAGTGTTAACCATGTCCCTGGACAATATTGGCTAGGTTGTGGAATCTTGTATATATTTAATAATTAAATAATTGGTATGATTTTGGCAAAATTCTAATTTAACTACTTTTGCTATATTTGAAAGGGGTTAGGTTAGGAAAATAAGACTTTTAGGGATGTGTCTATACAGATTAAAGTATTTTGAAATACCTTCCCAGCATTTAGACTAAATGCATTGATATGGCTTAGAATTTTACTCAAATATTAGAAATTGCGTTTTCAGAACTAAAGCCAGAGAAACAAAACTGATAACTGGAAATTAAGGTAATGTGTTGTTTTGTGAAAAATGTCATTAGTAGGTCTACCTGTCAAGTAGGCTAAGCAAATTTCTAAGACCTTGAAATTAGAAGAAAGTCAAGATAGAAGCTTGACAATACCTTCCCAGAGTATGTTTGTGGCCATGGATTCATTACTGTAATTTTTATTTTTCTAACCTAACCCCTTTGGAAGACAGCAAAAAGTAGCTAAACCAGAATTTTACCATGATTTCATTAAAGATTCACTCACACAGTTCAAGTACCTTATTTTAAAAAAATGAAAGAATTATTCCTGGAAAAAAATTGGCTACCCTGTCCTGACTCAACAACTTTCTAAGATACCAAATACCCCTAAACTAGATTTTCTTCAAAATATTTCTCAAGTCCTTAGATAAATTATTCCTATAAGAATAGCTTATGCCAACTGTACCAAAGCAGTTTTTAATCTCATCCTAATATCTCTTAAATTTTGGCATGATTTCACAATTTGAATTTGTTCAAGACTTCAAGCAAAGTTGCTCATTGTTCCCATGCAATAGATGGTATTTTTTTAAATATGCTACTAAATGCATGCTCTACATTAATCCCATTAAATATGCAAATTTCGCCCAAAGCTGAATTAAATTGCTGAGAAATTGTTAACAGACTGTCTTCCATACTTGGCTGACAGCCCATATTTCAAACAGTAGGCTGTACAAAAATTGCAGTTCAATCCTACATTCTAGGGCTATAATAAAAGAAAGGTTGAGATGGCTAGGGCAACCCTCTAGTGCTAAATAGAAAGCAGGTCATCCACTGTTGGGGTGGGGGGATCTTGTAAAGAAAGATTTAAAAGAGATGTGAACTTCCCAGGAGAGTGTAAAGGGGGAAGTAATGCATTAGGGTAAATGTTTACTTTTGTTCCAAGTCCTCTAAAGTACATGTTGCAAGATATAAAGTACTGCATATAGCAAGATTCTGATGATTATGTATTGTTTCTTTTTCATTATTAGAGAAGCATATCCATTTCAGGTTGACCCTCCTCCTCCAAGCAGCAAACTAAAAACATGTAAATCGGGGTTGCTTACAGGTAACATTATCTATAGAGTAAAGCATATTAGTTCATAAGCCCTGCAGGCAGTGGGGTGAGGTTTCTATCCTAAATTTACTGAATAAACCTCATTTGAAGTTCCCCCCCCCCCCTTTTTTTAGTTTTTATCACTTTGTTGAATAAATATAGAATACAGACCTCATGCTGCTGCCTGCAAAACTCATGGACAAATATGCTTCACTTTATAGGTAATGTTACCTGTAAGCAAACCCACTTTATACATTTTTAGTCTTATTGGAGGGGGATTTTAGAGAGCTAAAAAATGGATGTACTTTTCTAATAATGACAAAGAAACAATATGTGTCATCAGAATCTTACTGAAGTAATACGTATATGCAGTAATACACAATTTGGAGCACTTGGAATAAATGTAAACATTTACCTAGATCAGGATAGAGGAGGAGCATACATCACTTGGTGCTGCAATGAGTTGTTAGTAGTTTTTAGTAAGTAATTAGTTATTATGCTAAGTGTAGGCAGATGCTGTTTTGACAAAATCCTTTAAAACTGCAATTACACAATGTGTATAACTATCCAGTTTTCCATGAGGTGGTGATTATTTGCATTTCAAACCAATCTAAACCTAGATTGTGCAAATAGTTCTGCAAAGCTATTTTGAAATACCTTCCCAGAAGGTAGAATAAAATGATTGATATGGCTTAAAATTCTACCCAAATTATAGGAATTGTATTTTCAGAACTAAACAAAATTGACAATTGGAAATAAAGGTAGCCTAATATGTTGTTTCAATTCAATAGGTCAAGCAGGTATACCAATAAAGTAGGATAGGCAAATTCCTAAGACCTACAAATTAGAAGAAGGTCAGCATAGAATACCTTCCTGAAGCATATTTATGGCCATGGATTCACTACCATAATTTTCATTTTACTAACCTAACCCCTTTCCAAGACAACAACAAGTAGCTAAACCAGAATTTTCCCATGATTTCTTTAAAGACTCACTCGCTAGGTTCAAGTACTTTAATTTAAAAAATAAAAGAAATTTTTCCTAGAAAAAAATTGGCTTCCCTGTCCTGGCTCAACAACTTTCCAAGATACCAAATACCCCTAAACTGAATTTTCTCCAAAATATTTCTCAAGCCTACAGATAAATTATTCCTGTTAAAATAGCTTATGTCGATCATACCAAAGGAGTCTCTGATCTCATCATAATATCTCTTGAATTTTGCCATGATTCCGCAAATTGAATTTACGCAAGGCTTTAAGCGAAGTTGCTAAGCTCCTGTATAATGGATGCTATTTTTATGGCACTTGGTATTAACCAAGTGAAGTATAGCAACCGCAAATTCTGTCGGTCTGTCGGTCCCGGTTTTGCTACTTTAGGCATTTCCAGGTAAGCTAGGACGATGAAATTGGCAGGCGTATCAGGGATCGGACCAGATTAAATTAGAAATAGTCGTTTTCCCGATTTGACCATCTGGAAGGGGGGGGGGAGAGTGGAGGGCCCGTTAATTGGAAAAAAAGAAAAATTGAAGTATTTTTAACTTACGAACGGTTGATCAGATCTTAATGAAAGTTGATGTTTGGAAGGAAATCATGTCTCAAAGCTGTTATTTTAAATCCCGACCGGATCTGGTGACATTGGGGGGAGTTGGGAGGGGGAAACCTAAAATCTTGGAAAATACTTAGAGTGGAGGGATCGGGATGAAACTTGATTGGAAAAATAAGCACAAGTCCTAGATACATGATTGACATAACCGGAACGGATCCGCTCTCTTAGTGGTAGTTGGAAGGGGGGGGGTTAATTCTGAAAAATCAGAAAAAAATGAGGTATTTTTAACTTACGAACGGGTGATCGGATCTCAATGAAATTTGATATTTAGAAGGATATTGTGTCTCAGAACTCTTATTTTAAATCCCGACCGGATCTGGTAACATTGGGGGGAGGGTGAGTTGGGAGGGGAAACCTAAAACTTGTTAAGATTGATAGAAATGGATGGTCAGGTTTTGTTCAGGTTTTTATTTGTTGAACAAAATCACTATTGTACTTTGTTTTAAAATTATCAAACAATCAAACTAATGAAGGAGTGACCGGATCTTAATGAAATTTGATGTTTGGAAGGATATCGTGTTTCAGAGCTCTTATTTTAAATCCCGACTGGATCTGGTGACATTGAGGGGAGTTGGGGGGAAACCTAAAATCTTGGAATACACTTTGAGTGGAGGGATCAGGATGAAACTTAGTGGGAAAAATAAACACAAGTCCTAGATACATGATTGGCATAACCGAAATGGATCCGCTCTCTTTGGGGTAGTTGGGGGGGGGGGGGGTTAATTCTGAAAAATTAGAAAAAAATGAGGTATTTTTAACTTACGAACGGGTGACCGGATATCAATGAAATTTGATATTTAGAAGGATATCGTGTCTCAGAGCTCTTATTTTAAATCCCAACCGGATCTGGTAACATTGGGGGGAGGGGGAGTTGGGAGGGGGAAACCTAAAACTTGGAATACACTTTGAGTGGAGGGATCGGGATGAAACTTCGTGGGAAAAATAAACACAAGTCCTAGATACATGATTGACATAACCGGAACGGATCCGCTCTCTTTGGGGTAGTTGGGGGGGGGGGTAATTCCAAAAAATTAGAAAAAATGAGGTATTTTTAACTTACGAACGGGTGATCGGATCTCAGTGAAATTTGATATTTAGAAGCATATCGTGTCTCAGAGCTCTTATTTTAAATCCCGACAGGATCTGGTGACACTGGGGGAAAGTTGGGAGGGGGAAACCTAAAACTTTGAAAACACTTAGATTGGAGGGATCGGGAAGAAACGTGGTGGGAAAAATAAGCAGAAGTCTTAGATACGTGATTTACATAATTGGAATGGATCCGCTCTATTGGGGGGGGGGATTCTGAAAAATAAGAAAAAAAGACGTGTTTTTAACTTACGAAGGAGTGATTGGATCTTCATGAAACTTCATATTTAGAAGATCCTCGTAATTCAGATCTCTTATTTTAAATCTCAGCCAGATCAAGCATAATTGGGGGGGGGGCAGTTGGGGGGACCGGAAATCTTAGAAAGGGTGAAACTAGATGGGAAGAATAGAAACCTATCTAAGATACGTGACTGACATAACCGGACCAGATCTGCTCTCTTTGGTGGAGTTGGCGGGGGGTAATTTTGAAAATTGAGGTATTTTTAACTTACGAAAGGGTGACCAGATCTTAATGAAATTTGATATTTAGAAGGATCTTGTGTTTTAAAGCTCTAATTTTAAATTCCGACAAGATCCTTTGACATTGGGGGAGTTGGAGGGGGAAACCGGAATTCTTAGAAAACGTGAAAATGGGGTATTTTTATCTTACAAATAGGTAATCGGATCTTTATGAAATTTGTTATTTAGAAGGAATTTATGTCTCAGAGCTTTTATTTCAAATCCCGACCAGATCTTTTGACATTGGGGGGGGGGGTTGGAGAGGGAAATCTTGGAAAACACTTGGAGTGGAGGAATCACGATGAAGCTTGGTGGATAAAATAAGCAAATGTCCTTGATAAGTGATTGACAGAACCGTACTGGATTTACTCTCTTTGGGGAGTTGGGGGGAGGGGTTCAGTGATTTGGCGAGTTTGGTGCTTCTGGACGTGCTAGGACGATGAAAATTGGTAGGCGTGTCAGGGAGCTCCAGAATTTGACTTGATAAAGTCGTTTTCCCAGATTCAACAATCTGGGGGGCTAAAGGGAGAGGAAAAATTAGAAAAAAATTAGGTATTTATAACTCACGAGTGGGTGATCGGATCTTAATGAATTTTAATATGTAGAAGAACATATTGACTCAGAGCTCTTGTTTAAAATCCTGACCGGCAATAAGCCTCTTATTTTCTTTTTTAAATCAATCAATTGATTCACAGAATTTTGTTAGAGCTTATACCATATGATCTCTTGGCTCTTAGCTCTTCTTGCCTCGTCACAAGTGCCATATGAGCTCTTAGCTCTTGTTTTTCGAGAATAGGCTGCTAAAAATGCGTGCTATAAAATAATCTCATTAAATATACGAATTTCCCCCAATGCTGAATCGAATTGCTGAGGAATTGCTTACGGATTGTCTGCCGCACCTGACTGACTGCCCGTATTCCAAACAGCAGACTGTACGAAAGCGTGGTTCAATCCCACGTTCTAAGGTTATAATGAAAGAAAGGTTCAGATGGCTAGGGCACGTTTTAGAGATGAAGGATGACAGATTGCCGAAGATTTTCTTTTAAGCCAACACTCTAGCGCTAAACGAAAGCATGTCGTCTGCCGTTGGGGAAGGAGGATCTTGTAAATAAAATTTAAGGGAGATGTGAACTTCCTGGGAGGGTGTAAAAAGGAAGGTTTTGAATAGATTAGGCAGGAGGGGTGTGTGCAGCTGCGTTGGCCTCAGATGGCTTGGTGGTACAATGAGTTGTTAGTAGAGTTTTAGTGAGTAATTAGTTATTATGTTAGGTGAAGACAGATGCTGTTTTGACAAAATCCTTTAAAACTGCAATTACACAATGTGTAAAACCCTCCATTAGTGTTTATTTACATTTCATACCGATCTACATCTAGATTGAGCAAATAGTCCCCATATTTCGATCCATAAGGCACATAAAATATATTATAGTTTCAGTCAAACATGCTGAAAATGCCTTTGAAATTTACATCACCGAATACGGGCACAATGAATTTACATATTTCTAAATTTTTTTCTACAAATGCTCCTAAAACGGTTTTAAAATATATTTCCCATCACTTTCAGTCAACATGATTGCTGAACTATTTAGTCTGTCCTGAGTTTACAGGAAGGAGTGAATGCTGTATGAGAATGTGTAAATATAAAAAACAGTGTTGTTAGTTTTTTATTCATTAAGTTGAAAATGTTTTTGTTGTTGTTTAAATAACAGCTGAAGCAGTATTTATAGAGAAAGGTTGAATAGTAAATTAGGATGAATTATATAACTTTCTTAAATATTTTGTAGTTTTTAGATATACTGTGTATATTATTTGCGTAAAAGAAAGTCATAATGACGGAAAAGTTTTTTTTTCTTCTTCTATTTTTCTTAAATAATGATGGTTACTTTTTTCTTTAATGGTTATTATTATTCGTTATTCTCCTTTTTGGGAATAAAGGGGTATTTCTTTTTTGTCTCAGAGACATGATAGACCACCATTTGGAAAAGATTAGAAATGGTAAGAAATGCCACCGTAAAAAGGGTTTCTTGTGCCGGGACGACGCCTTTTATTGCAGGAAAGCCAATTTTTTTATGGTATATGGTGGTTTGAAGTGTGTCCAGTTCGGCAGCTATTTAACCTTTTAAGAAGGAGTGTAGATGACGCCTAAGGTTTAAAGTAAATGTTTTTTAACATTTTCGTCACTAAGAGGAGTGGAGGTGGACTTAGAAAAAAGAACTCAAGGAAACGTTCCAATTGTAGCCTACGGAAATGATTTAAGCTTTAATGTCAATCTTTACCAAACAAACTTATATGCTATTTAATCCTTTAAATCCTTTAAAAATCTTCAAAATCCTTTAAAACTGCAATTACACAATGTGTAAAACCCTTCATTAGTGTCTATTTGCATTTCATACCAATCTACATCTAGATTGAGCAAATAGCCCCCATATTTCGATCTATAAGGCCTATAAAATATATTAGAGCTTCAGTCAGACATTATCAGACTTTTGACTTAACTATATGCAGCTGAAAGCACTTAAAGCTGTTGTCAAGTAGGTATTAGTCCCGAAAACGCATGCGTTTCTACAGTGCTAGACTTTTTCTTTGTTACGAATCGATGCGCTAAACCGTACAAATTTCTTGAAAACGTACGGCTTCACGTTTGTGCAATTACGCTATAAAAATTAAAGAATTCATATTAGGTTTCCCTTAAAGAACGAGAAGATTTTCGAAAGAAATATGTTTGAGGATAATCAGGCTGCACAAATATTATTGAAAAACCATTAAAGTATTAAGATTCAAGAAATGGATGAGCTTGAGGATTCAAAGTTTATCAAATTGCAGTTGCGTTGCATTAGACTCTGCATCGAACCTAAAAATAGTTATGACCGTTTTGAAATGTCTTCATCTTTCAGTGAACTGAACTTACTGAACTATGTTTGTTAGCAGAGGCAATAATGTTGGAAGCAAAATATATTCTAGCGGAACCACGAAAGAAAAAACATACTTGGATTCAACAAGTACTTAAAGCATACAGTCGAAAGCAGAACAACTGCAGAACAAAGCAGATTCAACTGCTCAAGCAAAACTAGACAGTACATAGATTTTAATTATATCCAGTGCTTTTTTATTGAGATCATTGGTTCATTGTAGGGATTATTTTAATTAGATTAGTTTAAGTGAAAGCGAGTCTTCATATACTAAAAATTTCAGAATCTGGCCTTCCAAATTCTGAGTTAACATATTCTTCGTGTGTAATCTAGTCAATCGTACTCAACAGCCAAATCTGGAAAAAAGGGGCTTCTGAACTTCCGCATTTATGGTTTGATGAAGCTTTAGTGTGGGAAAGAAATTACTTATAGTTAGTGGAGGAAGTAATAGAAGAAGAAGAAGTAAAACACTTAGTTAGATATTGAATGTACAAAAATCAGTGCGCTCAAAGCTACAGTGTATAGATCAGTTCTGCATTTTGCTTTAAGATTGCTCTAAATAGAAAAGGAATTTTTGCTTTTGCACTGAAAGGGAGAAGAGTGCGCAATGTCACCAAGAAGATGCACAGTCCGTAACGTCTTGCAGATGCTCCCAAAAAATTTCAGGATCATCGCTGGGCTCAAATTTTGTGAGATCCCCTCTATCTACAGTCGGTCAGCTTATTCTACTGAATTAACAGCTTATCTCTTAAAGTGTGCTTTTCACCTTCTGTCACCGAATAGGATGGGGAATCAGACCTGAGTGGAAAAATATTATTTATCTTTTCAGGAACAGCCATGGTTGGATCTATACAACAAAGATTTGTCAATTTTTCATCTTTATAGTCATTTCTTCTTGATACCAGCAAGCACAATTCAACAAGAAAGTCCAAGCAGTTTGTGTGGATTGTCGGCACTTCCTGCCTAGTGGCTAGTCAGCAGACCTGTGCTACAAGAGAAGCGATACAGTTCATGGTGTGCGGTCCAAGCTTAACCTCCTTTAGTCTTAGGTAATTTGATTGAATCATTATGAACCTGAATGGATCTCTTTCAGTTTTTATTGCTTCTTTTTTCCAACGCATCTCAAAAATATCAGTATAAGTCACCTTAGAACCCTGATGTAGGCATTTTCAGCTTGGAAGTGGGCAATGGCTATCAACATGTGCAAATTCTAGTTAGGTTTTCAAGCCAGTCCTGTTGCTTTGAAATGCTTGAAATATAGCTTATAATGTCGTAAATAAATACTTGCTAACTTTTCGGTAGCTTTTTGGTGTTGTATGTTGTATGTGACACTAGCGAGGGATTTCTGCAACCAAGAATGAACAGATTTGGAATTTCCTATTTAACCAGCTCTCTTTGTGCTTTTGCATTTCCACTCGCATTTTCGAGGCCTAAACCCATTACATTTTGTATAGACATTAATTAAAAAACTTTTTCCACAAAACAAATCTTTCAAAGAAATGTAAAAAGCTCCAGTAATCCAAAAATTAACAGAAATAAAGTCAAATAACCTTCCGAGCGTTAAACAACGACAAATCAACATTAATAATTAAGTGGAACTCAAAACAAAAGAAATTGCAACAAATAACCGAGTCAGACTCAAAATGAGCAAAAATTAACATGAATAGGCTGACAACCGCCATGCTATCTCAAGATCAGAACATAATTTATAATTTATTGAAAAACTTGGATTGACTTTGGATTGACCGTGGATTATCAGTTTAGTGTACACATATCGATATTTATCCCTTAAAGTTTTAATAATGTTTTATTTAATAAAATAAAAAATTGAAATATAAATATGTATACCCTCTTTTCGCCAGTACTGAGAAAACAATATCACTCGTTTCCGACGTACTCAAAAATCAAGCAGCTCACGCAGCCACTTCTGAAGACCCTGAAACCAAACCCTTTGCATTCGATTTAAGATCCTTTCGATGTGGCACATATGTCGGTCTTCTATAAATAATTGTAATTACTTACTTACTTACTTAAGACGAGACACAGGCTATTCAGCCCAACTCGGCATCAAAAAGTTGCTGGAACTAATGCTTGCATTGAGCTCTGTCTTCTGTAAGTAGTCGAAGAAACTCCAGCCACACCTTGTCCCACTTGTGATCATACTTTCAAAATCTCCAAAGCGGCTCGACATCCCTTCTGACGACTTTAAGCCAAAATTTCATATGACCACCTGTTTTTTTCTTCCATGAGGAATCGGGGGCTGCTAGTAGTACCTGGCGTGTCTGAGTTTCTTCTGGGCACCTCATTACGAGACCTAGCCTCTTGAGACATCTTTTCTTGATCATGGTGGAAACGTCATGCTTTTGTCTGCATGCTTTCATCAGGTCTTGGTTGCCGATTACTTGCACCAGTCTTATTTTGCTAATAGCCGGTAGACATTTTCGGTCAAAAGTGTCAAACTGACGCTCTTCCTCCACCTTGATGTGCCAGGTCTCACAATGCTGATTAGATCCTGAGCTTCTTCACGAGTTTGATTTCCCTTCTAATCCAAAGTGGTTTGCGGAGCTGGCCAAAGCCGAACCAAGCTTTGCTAATCCTGCCTTGAATCTCACTAGTGGCTCCACCCTTAGCATCTATCGATGACCGAGGGTATTTGAACTCTTCCACCATCTCAATAGGTTCTCCACTGATGTATATAGAAGTGTTCTCTTTAGTGGAAAGATACTTTGTTTTAAGGATACTGATCGCGAGTCCTGTTTCACTGGCTGTTTTTGCTACTCTTTCTATCATACTTTGTGCTTTCTGAGCGGAGTCTGCGAGCACAGTTCCATCGTTTGCATATTCGATGTCAGTTATTTTTTGTGCTGAAAAGGCGACATCATCTTCTTTCAATGCATTTTTCATAATTTGATCTCTAGTATAGTTGAAAAGAATTAGCGATGCCTTGAGGGACGGCGTATGCTAATTTAAATAATTCCGTTAGCTCACCACGTCTTCATACTTTACTCAAGGTATTTTCATAGTATGCTCTTAGCAGGTCGACTATTTTCGTAGAAACACCGTCTTTGGGCATTATTTCCTATAACAAGGGTCGTAGTACAGAGTGAAATGCAGCGATGATCCAATGCAGGCATCCAATCCGTGAATGAAACGTTTGTGAGGAAGAAGTCACAGGGTAAAGATATGGTCTATACAACCAATTCCAGGGTGGAAACCTGCCTGGTCCTTCCTTGTCCGTTTCTTTCGCTGTTTTCTAAGGGGATTAACTAAAACTATTGCAAAAATCTTCTTAGCTAGGTTTATTGGTGAGAATCTCTGGTAGTTTTTACTGTCTCTTTCATGTCCTTTCTTGAATATAGGGATTATTTAGGGCCCCACTATAGCTGCTTGCTAGGGTTCCCACCTTTCTTTAATTCACACTTGTTTTTTGCTTATATTTTATCCTATGTCAGGTTTTTCAGGTTTTTGTTTTTCCATTTGTTGACTTTTAACTGCTCTTTTCTGTGTTTCGATAATACTTGCGAATTTGTTTTTAATAATAAAGCTTATATGTGAAAAAGCCTTAATATTTCATATTTTCTTGTTCCAGGATGAAACTTTGAAACGTACTGCTAATCATTTACGCAATTTGAGCATCTTGTAGCCTATGTACATTGGTATGCTCGTTCAAGACTTACCTCTAGCATAAATGTAAAATTCGGTGCTGTGAAGAGGAAAAGAAATACTTTTGATCATGTGTGAAGGTGTACCATATTCTATCCATAATGATACCCCCAATTTTATTCCTTCTCCGATTTTAGATTCAAGTTCCAATAGAGTAAAAGAGTCTGTTAGTAAAAGATGCGCAAAGAGCAGCCCACAATATTATCTGATAATAGTCTCTAATAATCAAATGTAAGCAATTTCTAGTAATTTATTTTACCCCTACATGCCAATTATTGCAGCCATATAGGAACACGCAATCCATTTATTCATTGTAGTACGCGTGAGACAGTGAATTCCTCAATTGGGAAACAGCTTATCATGTAGAAAGTATTACCCGACTCAAAATATTAGAAAGGCTTTTAAAGACCAATTGGTTAGCGCTCCTTTCCATTGAGGGGGAGTTTCTTTCGAATCCTGATGTAGACATAAAGTTTTTAAATTATAAAGGTTCCCTGGGAAAAGTGTTTTGAAAGAAAATGAAATTTCAAAAAGAAAAAAAACCTTTGAAGAAAGATAACGCCTTGAAAGAAAAATAAAATTCTTAAAGTATGATATCTTTTAAGGTATTATGTAACATCCCACGTGTGTGTCCTCCTCAGTTACAAGCGGGGATTCCCCACTAGCCCTGAAGAAACAAATTACGTGTTAATACGTCCTACTTAACACTGCTAAACATTCTCTTTTATGTGAGAAGTAAAGAAATCATGAAGAATAACATCTTGAAGAGAAATGTCTTAAAAAACGTCCTGAAGTGTCTTCAAACGTCTCCAAAACGTCTTGAAGAAAAATATCTTTAAAAAAATCCTCCTCTTGACAAACAGACGCTAACAAGTCCTACTATGTAACACGCATCTGCATCTCTTAGAAAATATTCCATATAATATAACATGTGCTTGCGTTTCTTAGAAAAATTCCCTATTACGTAAAATCCCCCTGCACCTTACCCCGAGGGGTTTACCGTTAAGCCTCTTTGTAATAGAGGAAAAAGGAGTAGCGCCTATGGTTCTTCTGGATAATAGAGTGCCGTCACTATTAGAGCCTCGCAGGAGATAGTGCTGTGTTTATTTTATCTTACATTTTTTGTCGAAAACACTGATTGATTAATTGTTTGATTGAAAGCCATGACCAATCGGTCTGTCTTGGAACCATTGTACAACTTCAGACAATTTTTTAAAGACAATTTCAAAGCGAAGAACCTGATAAAATAAATTAGAAGTTAAGAAATTAGCATGAACAAAACTTTTATTTAAATTTAAATCACATACTCGGAACCAAAAACTTATCCATAATTGTAGCGCATCTGATGTGATCAGTAGTAGTTGTGGGTTAATTACTCCAACATATACCTAATTTGTTCCATACCTAGCCTTAATACGTCCAACAGATACATAATTTGTTCCATCACTACGACTACATAATTTACTCTCTAATGATGGTGTCTAATGATGGTAACTCTAATGACGGTGGATATGCGAGAATAGCATTTCCAGAGATGATAACACTGAAAAAGAATGCAAGCATGCAAATAATAGCCGCTGGTGGGGGGCAACTTTGCTTATTCTTGCTTATGGTTCTGGCAACACATTGTCCGTTGATAAATCACATCGCCATCTCTCTGGTATTAGCATTCAACGGAAAGTAAAAAGAAGAAAAACATGCTGTTCTATCAATATCATAAACCATATCTTGTCTCAGTGCCAGAACTGTTACCTGTGTCAAAATAATGAGTCAATAGTCAGTGAAATTGTATACAAAATAAAAAGAGCATTGGCAGACAATATCAACAAGGAAATTAAAGACAATTAAACGAAAAGCAAAGCATCGGTGAACATTAACAGTATCATTGGTAGTTTACCAACAGATACCGTCATAGGACAGAATAATAGAGATGATGAAAAAGTGAAAATGAAATAGTTCAAAAAATATTTGCACATGATAGAGTTATCATACCATTAAATGCTGACAAAGGCACATATCTGAATTATGAAGCAAGCACTAATGGTGGCACCATTGGAAATGTATTTGAGTACAGTCATGACAGTCAGAGATTAAATTTCTTTAGACTACCGAAAAATTCAACATTACTGACAGTTGATATAGGAGAGTAACATTTCCAGAGAACTTAATACTCAAGAAGAATGTAACTCTGAAACTAATAGTTGATTCCAAGGGACAACTTCTTGCTTATCTCTGGTAAAACTTTAACTGCTGATAGATCCTATCGCCATGTTTCTGGTATTAGCATTCAAAGGAAGGTAAAAAAGAGAAGAGAAGCATACTGCTCTACAAATATCAGTCCATATTTAGTTCTCAGTCAGTGAACATCTAAAAAGTGGATTATATATAAATATATATTTGTTGAAAAGTTAATTATCTTTGGATATTGCAGAAAAGTTCACTCGGAATTTCTGTTAGCCGTGGCATTATTAACGGCGGTTTAGCTAACTTCACGCTTTGAGTAAGCGTGGATAAATAATTGACTCTTTAACAGGTACACCTTTGCATTTTCAGTAGCTAGTAATTACCATCAAGATGACGGAGCCAACAGAAGTCCAGCTACAGATTTTAGAGAAATTAAGTGAAATTTCAATAAATATTAAAAAACTTGATCCCCTGTGCAAAAAGGTACAAAAACTATCTATGGAATTTTATTCAATTTGGGAATCTCTGAACAAAAAAGTTTGTGAAGTGGAAAAAATGTTGAAAATACAGTGGCGGAAGTTCGTGAGCTCAAAATGGAAGTGGCGAGGAATAATAAGATAATAAATAGAATTGAGGTGGATCAAAAAAGATTAATGTGATCCTCTGCAATTTTGAAATCGATTCTTTTGGAATAGATTTGAAACATTCAAACTTTTTATGATAATATTAATAACATGTAGTAATATACATACCATTATTTTAGTAAAATATTTCATTGAATTACTTTGTTGTATTTCCAATATTTTTAGGTAACGCTAGCAACTCCATTATTTAGAATATTTATTTAAATTTCAGAGATGCAAGAAAAGAAATTTTCAGACACAGACACTATTACCAAGCTCACAAGTAGCGTGGAGGAGTCTGGGGAATGAAATGGGTGGATAAGATTTTCACACACAGATTCAGACACACAAAGAGAGATACGGAGACA